>NC_143577.1:202979696-203222325 GCF_048544385.1 Mastigoproctus giganteus
TACTAATCAGAACAGATGGTTTTCTTCACCGATTCCCAGATTTCAGATCCATGTGATGACAGGCTGAAGAAACCGGTGTATGTAGTAAAGTTTATGTTCACACTCATGACATAAAGGTGTTGCTTAGCAGGCCATCTGGATTTGCAGACCTTGTTGTGAAGCTTTGCAATATGTTGTTTAAAGCAGAGATTAGAGTCAAAGATGTTCTCGAGATCTCTATTCTTGATGACGTTCACAGGGTAGGAGTTCCATGGATTTCAGGGGTCAACAGTGTAGGGTGTGTTTTTATGAGTAAGAGAATATCATTAGTGCAGATTTCGTTGGATTTAGTTTTTAGGGAGAATTGCAAGAAGTATGCTTTAAGGTTCTGTAGGAGGTTGGCGATAGACACGGATGCGGTATCTGATCTCGGTCTGTATTAGTTATAGGCTGTTGGGAATCGTTGAGTGGTGCAGATACCATTTAGGATTCCAGGAGCGTATCTATGATGTAAAAACTCCTAAGAATGTATTTTGGGATTCCATCATATCCAGTACATGACGTTGGTGGGATCCCAGAGCATGAATTAGCGCTCTTTTGATATAACGACGATTAATTTTTTTTTATGAAAACACAAACACCAGAGGTATTAGAAACTATAGTATTTAGTACCGTGCTTGGGTTGGAGGTTGAGAAGAGAAAGAAGATATTTGTTGACATTGAACTTGAACTTCTGTAGACTGTAATTTTCAGGAAAGACATATGAAGGAAGGTTGTTCCAGACAACTGCTGTTGAATGAATAAACGAGGAAGATGAAAAGTAAGTTGGTTCTGTGAGTTTGAAGTTGGACAGTAAATGGATGTTGGCAGGTGGCGGCGCGTGTTCGGATAGAGTGCGAATTATAGAATCCAATTCAGAAGAACAGTGCCCATGGAAGTATCTGTAAAAAAGGCATGCAGCAGAATCAGTACGTCTCTGACACAGCGAGTGGAGAGACTCTGTTAGAGAGGAATCATTAATTAACCTAACTGCTCTCTTCTGAATGTAATCTAGAAGCCTGAGAGAGGTTTTGAAGGCACGTCACGAATGTTAGTACATCTCGTTGGCATTTGTTCTGTAGGTTTTACAGTCTGATACACACTGTAGTGTAAATCTTGTCAAATGGGCAAGCCAATCAATCTGATTGTGTTGTTGGGGGAAATCAATCTGTCTCGCCTTGAACAGTATTTGTCCTTTTTATGGCTCTCATAACCTTTTATGGGTCTTTTTCACAACGTGGCAAAGTTAGTTGGCTCAGGCGAGGGTGTATGATTTTTCTCCCAGAAACTCTGGTTTTTCGTCCAGCAAACAGAAATAGACAATACAAAACATGCAGTTTACAGACATATTATGTACAGCCTAAATTGGTAATGCGCTAAAACCTTACAACAAAAAACCAGCAAGTGGAAAACTTGCACAGGTATATACCGCCAAAGATCCAATGTTTTAATAAAGTCTCGGAATGTTAATGGTTTATTGTTTAGATTAGTAACACTGAATATGTCTTTTCACTATTTTTGGTGAACCTTCTGCAATATTTAAACACTTCTCTATGAAAAATGGGATAAAAGTACTGACACATTAATTTGATAAGGAGGGAAATAAGGAATTATGGGCAATCCTATTACGCTCTGTCTGTTCGCATCTTTTCGACAGTGATGTGTCTCTTTCAATAAATTTAAAGTATTGACGAGAATCGAGGCTCAATAGTAGCGTAGTTGATGTATTCCATGTTTTGCTCCATTAAGCCCTGGGAGTAGTGGGCTTTTCTGCACATGTTTCCGACTCCACCAGGTAGAGGCAGAAAAGGGGCTGTTGTTGTTTGAAAACGTATTTTTAAACACCTTCAAGAACTTTGGCAGTATTCATGGGAAACCATACCCAGTGAAACTTTAGGGGCAGCACAAGGAAATGGCTCCACACATTCCACTAGGAAAAGTCGAAACCAAAATAAAGAAGCCTCAGAAATATAGGACAACAGGAATCAACTGAAATGATTGGAGCATGCATGTATTCCAAGAGTACGAACTCCAGAGTTACATCTTCCCCCTCAAATCATGTTCCTGCAAAACCACTCACTTATGCGCACATCACTATGCTACCTAAAAAGCATAACACTTTTGAGGGTAGAAAAACCCGCCCATCCCAAAATTTCATGCCTACTCTCGCCGAGGACAGCCGACGACGTAATCCAGTTCACAGAGAAAGTATTAACGTGTCTTCCTGTAACACACCTGAAACAAACAAACGGTTTTCTGAAATGTACAACATTACTTCCGTTGCAACCAGAGAGCAAATTTTTGTATCAAGGCTGGGACCCACAACACAGCCCAGAAACATTAAAGCCATGTGTGAGGGCGAACATGGGATAACTGTGGAAGTGAAGCAGGTGAAAACACGACACCCAGCTTACTCCTCCTTTATAATCTCTTGTCCACCAGATAAAGCAACTCGCCTACAAGACGTAAGCGCCTGGCCAGTAGGTACCTTAGTCAAGCCCTACAGAGACAGATGGGCCAGACCACTGGTTAAAAATGATGCAAGGAATCGGGCTCAATAGCAATCAAGAAAACTACCCCCAGCTGGGAATGCAGAACATCACATCCACCTGTTTGTACAAAACGTGAGGAGCATCTCAAATAAGCTCCACACCCTACAAACGATGATGATGTACGAGGACCTGGATTTCATTTGCCTAATCGAAACCTGGTTGGGAAATGGAAAACAGTTAGATCGGCTAACTGCGGCAGCAAACTGCAAATGTGTGGGAACCGGAAGAACAGATAGGCGAGGAGGGGGAGTTATAATTTGCTATCAAAATAAATACCAGCCTATAAGAGAACGAAAAACCAATTCAAATAATTTTGAAGGGATTTGCGTTACCTTTTCAAAAGAGCACGTGAAAATACAGTTATGCATCATATACCTCCCACCTGAGCACACAAAGGAGACAAGAAACGAACTCTATGCTTGGCTTGCTGCAAATCTAAAGCCATCAGTCGACACAATAATAGCGGGAGATTTTAATTTGCCTTTTCCGAAACACAGGGAGGCCAAGAAAGAGCTGAATGCTACATTGGGTGCATTGCACTTAACGCAGCTTCCGACACCAGTGACAAGGGGAATGCAGCAACTTGACCTGTTGTATCATAGTTCCTTAGACATAAGGCTAGCGCAAAACTGCATAAAATTTAAGTCGGACCACAATCCCATTGAAATAGAAGCAGCACTGAAGATACACAAATACATGCAGGGTAACCACACGAACTGGGAAAAGCAAAGTAAGTATCTTTTCTCCGTGAAGTATATTAAATCAGAGGTCATTCTCAGTCACCTGACTAGTTACAACTGGAATGACCTGCAAGAAAAGCCAGTAGACGAAGCTTTAGAAATGATCACTAAAAAGCTATACCAAACAGCATTGGAAGGAGCAGCAAAAGAAATCAAAATATCTGAGAGAACAAAAGAACTGATAATGGTAACAAAATTTTTGAATTCCTGAAAGATTTAAACAAGCGAAACCATTCGGCAATAGAGGAACCAACAAGACCTCCTTTGAGTGAAATACAAATCACCAAAGAGAGCGTAATGAAAGCAATCAACGATCTGCCCAATAAGGCCACTGTTGGACCAGACAAATTTCCAATGTTCATCCTTAAGATAAGTAGCCCATTTATAATAGATCTATTACTGCACATCTATCAGGAAATCATTAGGTCAGGAGCTTTCCCGCAAGCCTGGAAAAATTACATTGTAACCCCAATACCAAAGATTAAACACCCAAAATTGGCTAAGGATTACAGACCAATTTCTGTCAGCTGCACCCTACAGAAGGTATTCGAAAAAGCACTGCTTCCCACCATCAATCAACACTGCTTCAGCCATAGACCACCACATTTGCACTCAGTCATTTCGGGTAGATCAACAATAACAAACTTACTGGAAACCCTTTTTCGCGTGCAGAAAGCACTAAATGAGAAAAAGCAAATTGATATTATTTTTTTGGATATCTCCGCAGCCTACGACAACGTCTCAATTCCAGCGCTCATTGCGATTTTAAAGAATTATTTTAATGTAAGAGGAAATTTGTTAACTATAATAACCAGCCTGCTAGAACATAGAAAACTTATTGTTAAGCACCAAAAGCTACAATCTTGCTTTACCATCTCGCGAGGAGTGCCACAAGGGGGAGTTCTTTCGGCTACTCTCTTCGCGGCCGCCCTGGAGCCGTTTCTTGCACGGTACTACAATTTTATAACATATGCTGACGATGTAAAATTCTTCATCACTTCCAAAGACCATGAATCAGCAGAAGGTATTTGTCAGATGGCAAATAGCACAATCAGAGAATTTGAGAGCTACCTGGATTGCATCGGGCTCCGTATTAATGCGCAGAAATCTGCCCAAATGACCATAACTTGCAAGCAGAATAAAAATGACATTTCGATCTCTGTGAACTGGTCTAATGTGGTAAAAGTGCACTCTCACCTGGACCTGGGTCTTAAGTGGGATGACAGACTCACCTTTGCTCAACACTTCGCCCATATGAAGACAAAAATATTCGCCGCTTTATGGGCTACTAGACAGGAACTTGTAGGAATTAGGGATCCTCAGCTAGCGACCAAGTACATTTTAATGTGTGTCCTGCCAATTGCAATGTATGCCTCGCAAATCTGGTCTTCAGCTCCAGATTCACATTATAAGTCCGTCCTTGGGATCGAGTACTGGTTCTTGCGATGGCTTAACAGAAT
Organism: Mastigoproctus giganteus; assembly: GCF_048544385.1. Classification (NCBI taxonomy): domain Eukaryota; kingdom Metazoa; phylum Arthropoda; class Arachnida; order Uropygi; family Thelyphonidae; genus Mastigoproctus; species Mastigoproctus giganteus. The sequence continues at coordinate 202,984,467 of NC_143577.1, forward strand.
TGCTGGCCACCCTTTTACTATCTCAAGGGCCATTCTCTACTCAAACCTTAACATCACACCCTGGATGCAGCGGACAATTAACAGGAACATACACACTCTCGCACAAATGCTCACAGGCAGAGTGGATGCTCCAGTCCTGGATAATATTCTAGACAAACCGCGTGCCACTGCTAGACGTTGCGGGGAAGTAAATAATCCACTGCGTCCAGTCCTGAACAATCTTAGTAGCCTGCAAAGATTCTTCCCATCAAATGCAGCGAAAATATTTAACTCACTACACATAGATGCCGAAAAACTGTGTGAGGATGCAACATACCGGAAAGAGATCTTCCAGGATTCGTATAGACTTACCAAAATATGAATCGGCTGCAAAGTACCAAAGAATTTAGAGTAAAAGAGAAACTTTCTGCTTTCAGAACAATAATAATTTGTTGACTGTAAAAATATACCTTCTGTAACAGTTATGTAAATATGTAATTTATAGATGGAATTATTAGTGAATTGTAAATATATCAGTTGTATAATGTATGTACAGAATCATCAATGTGTAAATACTGTATATATTAAACATAAAATGTGTATATAATATTTCGGGACGAGACTACGTGTTCAGTATATGTAACCCACTGCACGTAGTATCTCGTACCCTGATATGTACTTAGCACCCTCCTGGCACTTTGCCGTCTCGGGGTGGTTTCCTTATGGAAATAAACGGATAATAATAATAATAATAAAAAAAGGAGAAATTACCAGAAAATTTCCCCCATCCATTGACATGAGTTTCCCAAAAATCCCTCCCTGGTTTTCGCCTGGTCTGCAAGTTATATTCCAGATCACAGGATATGGACCCTTTCAGCAAAAATTGACAGCAATGTGAACTGAAAGAAATCCATTCTGGTACTGCGGCGAAGAGGAGTCAGGGGGCTCCATGGCTCCATGGCTCATTGTGTCATGGGGGCACCTCATGTATGAGTGCCCTGCTTATGATGATTGTAGGCTCAAATATTTTACTGAAATCCAGGGAAACCGTCGCAACCAGAAAACATAACTGCTTCCAGATGAAACAACATACAAAGCCCTAACAATTTGCGCGCAAGCTGTCTTTACCATCAGACGGGCAAAGCTTGCTGAACTTAGAGCTGCTCAGAATAACGACACTCAAGTGCAAACACAAACTGGGGTCTGATAGCATTTTCCCAACTGATAAAAGATTAAGACAAAAGATTGTACTAAAGATTAAGATACTATGCTGGCATCGTCATGGTTGGCACTCCTTGGAGTGCCGACTCCCAGAGAGTGCTTTGCCTTTGGCACTCACACACTTTGATCCCTATAGAAATCGCTTGGGACTTGGGACTGCAAGACGAATACCAAGAAGAGTATTTTCTCTGTTTGGCAGAGTCAATGGAAAGAGGAGCTTTTTTGGCTCTTTTTTTGTTGCCTACCACGTGTTTTGTTAAATAATGTTAACCATATTTAACTTATTGTAATTTGTGGCTTGGCGAATTTTTTCCTAATGTGTCACAAATGGTGACGCCGGACCTGATGCTAGATAAACATGTTGAATGAGAAAATATCGTAGTAGCAACGCATGGGTATATTAATCATAGCTTAAATACATTAATTTTAAAAGAATTTTCGTTCTCATTCATTTTACTTTCAAAAGGAAACGTACTGCGCAGTTGCAGTGTTTGAGTGAAAATTAGTTTATTCATTTCTTTATAAATCGAATAATCTCGTAAATCGAATAATTTTTAATTAAGAAATTGAGTAATTAATTAAGAAATTAATAAAGACATTTTTATGATGTGATACATCTTTGTAGGTACAAAGCTGGAGGACAAAAGAAATTAATGATTACCGCTAGGTGGCGGAGATGACAGCAATGTAATATTTGTGCTCCGTCTATTTGTCTATTTTTACTTAACTATTAGTCATTTACTAGATATGATTAATACTGATAGAAAGCTGATGACTCCCTCCATCTGAATATTTCAACAGAAGAAGAAATTAATGCTCAGGTAAAGTTTTATTAATGATTTTCTGCATCTTTATCACTTGCTATTTCATCTTCGTTCCCCTGCAAGTATCCCTCAAGGTCACACGCCCTGCTGCGCTAAAGAATTAGGCACTCCGCCTAGAGCTAAAGTCAGAAAGAGCTTCCCTACAACAGCCAACCCTCCCTGGAGCATTAAAGAATTCAGTTGGCTATTACAGACTCATACAATTTACCCTTCAGCATGGAAAAACAACCATCAGAGTCAACTGAACAGACGTGCAGCGTTTGTAAGACCGCAAATAAATACACGATCAAATGTTCACGGTGCAGCATCATAATTGGAAGCTGCTGTTCTCAAGTGGATATAGTGCGTTTAAATCAGAAACGACGCAAGAAGTTTCTTTGCACAAGTTGTAGGTCCACAAATGTAAATGATAGAACAGAACAGCTGAAGCGCCACAATGAATCACAGACACTAGTGACTCAGAAAATGAAGACCTCTCCCCACAGCTCACTAGCAACCACACGGTAACGGAGCAGAACGGGAAACTAAATTACTCCTTAGCTCAAACCTTAGGCTGTGACACATGCCCAGAAGAATGTGAACACAAGAAAACAAGTGACGACCCCCAGGATATTTGTAACATTTTAGACTACACTGTAGAAGCGAACTGTATTGCATTTCAGAGAGAAGATAAAAACGAAGCGAAGCACAACCAATTAGCCCACGACACACGGAGGCAGGAAGACTTACTAGAAGAACTCCTTGTACCCGTTTTCAGAACTCTCCAGGACATGCAAAAGGAAAATCACGAACTAAGAGAAAAAAACATGAAACTAATTGCCAGTCAAAAGTAATGAATAAGAAACTAGACACCGTCCTAACACAGCTACAACGTATTAACAAACGACATAATCAGACATCTGAACACTTACGAGCCAGCCCTGCTACCTATCCTAAAGAAGCAAAGAAAGAGCATGATACTCGTCTCAGGACTACCCTCTCAGGCGAAATAAAAACAGTATTGCACGAAGCTGATCCCCGCAGAGAACAGATACGCCCTGAAATTGTGAAAAGTACTAAAACCTACTTCCCGAACAGAAGAAATCCAGACTGCAGAACAGAAAACAGAGCAGAGACAACTGTCGCTAGCACTGCGTTACCCGCAAGCCAACCCTGCATAGATAAGAATCACTGCTTCAACTTAGAGCTATATGCACCGAAACAACCTACCTACGCACAGATGGTTACTCTCCCATCAAAATCGGCTGACCAAAGTTCTACTAAAGGAGAAAGTCATCCGCTACTTAACAATCAGCAACATGATGCAACGCGACCAAACGGCGATCCTATGCATGAAATCCCTGTTTCCTCGCCGAGGTTACCCACAGGATATCGTTCTTGCCTTACCGAAAAGTACAACATCACTTTGGTTCAAACGAGAGGGAAAATATTTGTGTCGCGAATCAATCCCAATATTACCCCTGGTGTCATCAGAGAAATGTGTGTTGAGGGAATTGGTATCGATGTTGAGGTACATCAAGTACGAACTAGACACCCTGCCTACTCCTCCTTCACTGTCTCTTGCCCCATTAATTGTGAAGCCCAACTACTGAACAGAAACATATGGCCCAGTGGCACCCTCGTTAAACGATTCAGAGAACAATCGACAAGGCCCACTACAAGTGCAGTGAACACCCTAGCAAAACAATAGCAATTAACGAACACCTCGCCAGTCTTCAAAGGAAATACAAAAAGTTTCCCTTTTCCTACAAAGTGTTCGCAGCATATCCAATAAACTCCACACCTTGCAGAGCCTTCTAATAAATTCAGAACACTCATTTATCTGTCTGACAGAAATGTGGCTCCAAAATAATAAGCAGCTGAACGCTCTGGTAGACAATTTAGACTACAAGTGCATTGGTAGAGGGAGAGAGATCAAAAGGGGCGGAGGAGTAATGGTGCTATATAAAACCGACATCCAGATTGTGAAAGAACAAAGCTCTAATCCTGATAACTTTGAAGCTGTTATCGCCACATTCTCTGGTGAGAACAGCAAGGTACAGCTTTGTGTTATCTACATGCCATCAGAACACACGAGAGAGATCAGAAATGAGTTCTTTACCTGGCTGGTATCAAACTTAGACGTAAATATTGACACAATCATCTTGGGAGACCTGAATATGCCGTTACCGAAAAATAAAGATGCAAAAGCAGAGTTAGACGCCACAGCAGAAGCACTCGGAATGAAATAATTAACAACACCTGCGACAAGAGGATTACAGCGCTTGGATTTTATTTATTTTAACGCGCAAGATGTTAACTTAATAGACAACTCCTTACAGTTTTCCTCAGACCACTCTGCGCTTTCAATGGAGGTTGCTCTTCGAAGACAGATTGCCGAGCAGAACTGCGGCACACATCAGGGTAATTAAATCTAATTTGATATTTTCCAGAAAATTTATTAAATGCGAGGTCATCTTTGCAATGCTTAGCGCAATACAACTTTCAAAGTCCACATAATATGTCCACTGAAGAAGCCATAGCATTAGCATTAGCATTAGTAGAGGCATTTGATGCAAGAAAGGAAGCTTATGCAGCATCAGCCAAAAAAAAATTTAAAAAAAATAAATAAAAAATAACCACTTCCACTTCATCCCTCTGTTCGTTCGAAATACCTGTCCAGCTGAGCTTTAAACTTATTTAGGCTATTAACTTCCACGACAAGGGATGTAAGTCTGTTCCACCAACCAACCACTCGCTGGCTAAAGGCAAATTTCCTCACGTCTATCCTACAACTGTCCTTCCTCAATTTGAATTTATGCCCTCTCAGGTGATTATTCTGAGCAAGAGGAAGAATCCCATCAGCATTGAGCATGCTCAAACCATTCAAGGCTTTATACACCTCTATCAGATCACCTCGCTGATGCCTAGTCTCCAGACACTGTAATTTGCAAAATTTAAGCCTTTCTTCGTAAGACCACCCATTTGTTCCATTCACTAATCTTGTTGCCCTTCTCTGTACTCGTTCTAGCATCTCTACATCCTTCTTGAAATGAGGCCTCCAGACCTGTATACAGTACTCTAAGTGTGGCCTGACCATTGCCTTATACAAGGGAATAATCACCACCTTATCCCTGCTAGAAAAATTCCTATATATCATCGACAATACACCATGAGCTACTCTTGCAGCCCGTCTGTACTGCTCAGAAAACTTCATATTTGCCTGCACAACCACCCCCAGGTCACTTTCATTCTCTATCACTGTCAGTGTAGTACCACAGAGTTGATACGTTGCTCTGGGGTTGCTGTTTCCCATGTGTAGTACTTTACATTTGTCAATGTTAAACTTCATTTGCCACCTCTCAGCCCATCTGCTCAACCTTTCCACATCCTGTTGCAGCAGCATAGTGTCGGTAGTGTCCTTGACAACCCTGCCAACATTCGTATCGTCTGCAAACTTGGACATTAAGCTTGATATACCATCATCAATATCATTTATAAATACAGAAAACAATAATGGACCCAATACTGAACTCTGAGGGACTCCACTAATAATATTAGTCCACGATGAGCAGTGTCCATTGATTACCACTCTCTGTCTTCTCCCACTCAACCATCCCTTTATCCATAGCAGCAATTTGCCTCCAATGCCACACTACTCCAATTTGTGCAGCAGTCTTCCATGTGCAACAGTATCAAAAGCCTTTCTAAGCTCCAAGTATATAATATCAAAGTTATTCTCTGCATCCAGTTGTTTTGTGACTGCATCATAGTATCCAATCAAATTGGTCAGGCAAGACTTCCCCTTAACAAAACCATGCTGTGTCTGAGCTATAACTGAAGTCTTGTCTAGATGATCCTGCATTGCTTCTTTAACCAGTGCCTCCATTAATTTTCCTGGAACAGAAATTAAGCTCACAGGTCTATAATTACTTGTGTCAGCCTTTGATCCTCCTTTGTGAATTGGGGTCACATTTGCACATCTCCAGTCCCTGGGTACTTCCCCTGAGTCCAAGGAAGCTCTCATAATTATGGCTAAGCCTTGCTTATTTCCTTTGCTGCCTCCTTTAATATAACTGGATAGATCCCATCCACCCCAGGTGCCTTTCTTGTATTTATCTTCAACAATTTCTCCTCCACTTTACTCTCAGTTATTACAAGATCCTCTAGCTTACTGCCAGAGTTGAATACACCTCTGGCATTCCCCTCGCTGAATAACTCCTCATATGTGAAAGTCGATGCAAAATATTCATTTAGTTTGTTAGCTACCTGAGCAGGATTATCAACAGTTGAACCATCGATATCAAGTGGACCAATCTGATTCATCCCCTTCCTTCTAGAGTTTACATAAGTAAAGAACTCTTTGCTGTTTTTCTTTGCATCCCTTGCCAAAGATTTCTCGTAATCTGCCTTCGCCTGCCTAACCTCCTTTGTAACTTGGTTACAGATCAACTTGTATCTATCATAGGCTTCTGTGTCACGTGTTAATTTGTATGTATCCCATGCATTTTTCTTCTCTGCCACATGTCTCATTAGTTCATCTGACAACCATTTAGGCCTAAACCTTGAACAATATTTCTTAGTTGGTATGTAAAGCCTAGTAGCCTCCAAGATGAATTCTTTGAATGCTTCCCATTTTGAATTTGCTGTTGGTAACATCATCAGTTGATCCCACTGTATAGAATTTCCCTTTACCCCTAATGGTAGTTACCTCTTTGAGTAAATCCCACTTCAGCACACTGTGATCGCTGCCACCTAGTGGTTCCTGTATTTGCAGATTCTTAATGCATGAAGAATCACTACTGATAATCAGATCAAGAGTATTGCTCCCTCTAGTTGCCTCCCAAATTATGTCACACCAAACTGACTCGACACTACACTGTCCAGCAATGTCGACTGGCTTCACTTCCTTGGATTTTATGTATTTCTTAACTAATAGCATAACCCCTCCTCCCTTCCTATCCTGTCTATCCTTTCTGTAGACATTGTACTCCCCAAATTCCAGTTCTGCATTCCTTATATCTGTGTGACACCATGTCTCCGATATCCCAACAATATCTGCCTTTGATGTTTTGAGCAATACCTCAAATTCAACAAATTTATTTACTAAACTCCTAGCACTGGTGTACACGCAAGTATACCTGCACCTGTTTCTATTCTTAGCTACCCTAACACAACCCATGTGTTTATTTGTACCCTGATGATTCCCAGAAGTCTCTGAAATATCCTGCATCTTATTTTCCAGGCTGCGGCTCATTCCAATAGAAGCAGTGCAAGAATCACTTTCATCTCTGCCAGTGGCTACTGTTAATCTTAGGCGAGATTTCGTCGTTACTCATGCATATCGCCCGTCTAGGAGCAGCAAAAGTATTAAAGATCTCCGACAGAGCGAACTCTTGGTTCACTCCCCAAGTTAAAGTTATGTTTAAAAAGAAGAAAAAGCTCTACCGAAAGTGGAAAAGAACTGGGCACCCGACTGATCGGACAAAGTATAAACGCGAAAGGGCAAAGTTCATTCGACTCAAAAGACAAGCATACTTTGAGGTTATGAAGGAAAAATAAAAAAAAGGAAAGAGAATAGTTAGCAAGAAAAACAACAAAAAAGAAATGACGGGTCAGCTGTATAGAGAGTGGGCAGAAGTCACATTCGAAAAACCTTTGAAATGAAAAGCAGAAAAATTGTGAGGAAAACATCCGCAAGATGCAGAAAATGATTGAAAAACTGATGGATCCCACTGGCACTAACCACACTAGAGCTACAAACATATTATGTGAAATTAATATCAGCAGGAAAAACTTAAAGGAAGCTATTAACTCGCTCCCCAGTAAAGCAACGATCGGGCCGGACCAGTTCCCGCTATCCATGATAAAAATATGTAGCGCTTACATAATCGACCCGCTCCACCACCTCTTCCAACGAATACTAAGTGAGGGGGTTATCCCGAAAACATGGAAGAGATATTACGTAAAACCAGTTCCAAAAATAAACAATCCTAAAACCAGTAAAGATTTCAGGCCCATCGCAATCGGATGCTCTCTGCAAAAAATATTTGAGAAAGCAATCCTGAACACCGTCAACCAGCACTGCTTTGGGGACAGGCCAGAATACTTACATTCTGTGCTTCCTCGAAGGTCGACTATTACAAATTTAATGGAGACTCTGGCAAAGCTACTAACGGAGAGAATGGATACGCCGAAAGTGGGAAACATGATCACTCGTCCTCGGATGATACGACCGAAAATAAACAGGGAAGAACCAATTCTTAAGTGTCTATTGAATTATTTTAATAATTTAAATATAGACCCAGAGAAACTATGTACAGACAAAATGTATAGGCCAGAAATCTTTGGTAATGTGTACCGGCAGGTACAAATATAATAAGAAGACTAATTTAATAATTTATATAATAATATTTAGCATTTAACAACCATTCGCAATTAATCCAATAACTCATGCTCTGTGTTTTTTCATCCCCAAATATTGTAAATAAGTTCATGTAAATATGCTTGTAAATACCGATATAATGTAACCACACCCCTCTAGCCACGTGCTGTCTATGGGTGCCTCGAAAGAGAAATAAACAGATAATAATAATAAAATAATAATAATAATAATAATAATAATAATAATAATAATAATAATAATAATAAAAATAAAAATCGTAGTAAACAAAAAAAAAATTCACATTACGTGTATAGAATTTGTTCCTTCATATATCGGGAGGAAATGCGATAAATGTATATGCTAACTTACATGTAGTGGTAGGGAAAGGTGTATACGTGGAATTAACAGCTCTTTCAAAAGTGTGCAAATGTGCGAAAATCTACAAAACTCGTGATTGCATAAACCATTTCGAGCCAGCCAGTAAGTGATGAAAGGCATCAAAGTATTAGTGCTAGCAACAGTTGGAATTGTGCTGTGTACAGTTCTATTTCTAGTGCGATTCTCTAAGAAAAGTAAGTAACATTCTTTAATGAAACGTAAGTAAGAATTCAAACAAATTTTAAATTAGTTTATTTGAAAATAGCTCAATATGAGAATACTCTCTTTCTCCCTCTCTCTTTCTGTTGAGTGGCGTGTAAAAAGAACTCGATGTTTGTCACTTCTGCGTGTAGTATATGTAAATCTTCTACACTTATTTCTAAAAGTAAATGCATTCTTACATTAGGTTCCAGTCTGTAGCTGGTTTCATTCGCCTCTGGTATAATGCACGAGATTAAATCGAAAAGCATAGAACATTTGCGTATAAAAATAACAGCATGTATGGGTACACGCATCCGAGATAATCATGCCAACACAAGGTAATAAGGAGATAAATCTCTAGTTCTGCTTTAAATATATTCAGACTGATTGCCCCTGCCACGTTATGAGGCAGATATTCCAGCGCTTGACAAACTGCTGCCAAAGGAACTTTGGGATCCAGACTTCTGTCATTGCTTGAGATTTATGACCGTGCTCCCTATTCTTGTGTCAACTTAGTGGCAGAAAATGCTCACCTCATGAATTCCTTCATTGCTTTACACACCTCAATCAGATCTTTCTTTAAATGTTTGATTGCCAAACTTTGCAGTCCACATCTTCTAAGTAGTTCTTCATATGGGCATCGATCTTCGGTCATCAATAATCTGGCCATCCTTTGTATGATATTTCTGTTCTCCAAACATTTAGCCTTACATTTAAGTGGTGACACTGCTTCTACTACTGTCCTTGCTTAACATCAATAACTTTAACGCACTGGAGAATAGAGGCGCAATTTTTAAATGATCATCCTGATTCTTCGATACAGCAAGCGTATACCATGCAAGATTCTTGAAGTATGTGATGCTCAACGTCTATCTCATAAATCAGTCCAAACTGTTCCCATCTTCTCGAAGGCCCTCGTGGGTAGTACAAACTACCAAAAAACCGAACTATTTTATTAGGGTCACCCGTTAATTTCTTACATATTTTTATAGGCCTTTTTCGCAAGGTGGCTCAGTTAGTCGGTCTCATGATTTTTTCTCCCAGAAACTGGCATTTTTCGTCCAGCAAACAGAACATCGACCACAGAACACATGAAATTTACAGACAGTATATGCGAAGAAATATGGCCTTAGTTGCTGATGCTCCTAAAACTCTTCTACAACAACATATTACCACATTCTTCATTTCCCTTATTTTTCCTTCGTTTTTTTTCTTAAGTTTAATTTTTTCCACTATTATTATTATTATAACAAGAATAATATTGTTGTTCACAAAGTTCTCACTCCATTTATGGATTTAGAACTCTGTGACCATGTTTCAAGGCGATATTTTATATGATTTTATTATTTTAATTTTATTTGATTTTAAATTTATCTTAAATTTAAAATAAAAGAAAAATAAGAGAAAATATTTTTCTCTTATTTTTATTTAATTTATCTTTTTTCCTACTGGTACTGCATTCAAAGGTGGTTGGCGTCTACCTTCCTGTGGATGCAGAGCTTTAGTGATTATCGACTACTCAGCATGTCCGTAATTGTGGCTGCCTCCTCATGCCGTAGAGCAACCTTCCACGTGATTGCTGTATCCTGTACGGAAACTCTAAAAAAACAGAATACTATTTAATTTCTGTCCATTTTCCAGAGTTTTGTATCATTCCTGAGTACCATGTCGGAGTTCAGTTAGCATTTAGGAGCCGCCTTACCTAAGATACAACACATCCACTCATGTTTAATTTTCCTTTTCTATTGCTTCTTTGACCAGACAGAACTTAAAGCTGCAATAAACTCCCTCCGACAGACAGTACAGGGCAAAATACGAAACATCATTCTATCATTAAATGCCTTAGCCTCCTATATCCTAAATGCATTATTCCCCATTCACAACTGAATCCTCTCCACGGGATTATTTCCTGCCCAGTGGAAAGAACACTGAATAATCCCACTTTTAAAGTCAAAGTTCCTACATGCCCGACAGATTTTAGACCAGTTTAAACAACTTCCACCATCCTCAATGTGAGGGTAGGAGAGGAAGACATAGAGACAGATGAGAGGAAAAGGCATCCGCCAGGTGAAGAAGAAAGGAGAAACTGTGGCAGATGGCACTCCCTCCATAAGGATTTGTTTTGGAAAGTTAGCAGGTGAACCCAAGGGAATAAGTAGAAATGCAACAGTGAGCATTTCTACTTATTCCCTTGGGTAGAAGAAGAAATGCAACTGTGAGCATTCAGTTGTTTTCAAGCAAGAATATTCCACAGGAGAAAATAATTCCACACCAAGGTAAACCTTTGGGGTCAACACAAACAACATAATCCAACATCACATTACTGTACTCAAGCATTACTACACTGATTGGTCTTGCACGGTGCAGCAATTAAGAAATAGATGACGCGGGTGCTATTGGCCTGAGCTCTCTGCTCTCTTAGCTAATCGATGTTATATCAAATAGTTACGTGTTAGGCAACAGTCAATCGGCAAAGTCGTGACATGAGACGTTAGTATATCTCTAAATTGTATGTATTCGGTGGTCATGCCTATTTTCTGGACGAAAAACGGAAACTTTCAGTTGAAAATAACATGCCACTCTTGCCAGAGACCAACTAATTCTGCCACATTATGAAGAAACCCATAAAAATTCCTCGTCCGACCACTTGCTGTAAAGTTCCAAGGGATCCCCATTGAAGAGTGCATATGAGGGAACTACAAGAATCATTAGAACCATGTTGTCACTTTTCATTACAGGCTACAAGAGGAAGCCTAATTCTTTGGATCATATTGTCACTGCATAACCTTGGTCCCATGATTACGATTTTGACAGCACATATTGAACTCAAGGGCATATATGAACAACATTGAGAATTGGGAAAAACGGACAATATTATAGGTGCATTTGTATGGACAGAGTCACACTGAAGAAAGGCGTACACTGAAGAGGAAAAACACCTTTAACTATGCCAACTTGTATGAAAGATTGGCTTGAAGAGCAAGAGGAAATTTCCAAGCATCTGACCTGGCCTGCAAAATGCTGTCCTTGGATCTCATCCCATTGAAAATCTATGAGATAAACTGACAGGGCGCCTTCGTCACGTGCTTCCCGTAATTCAAGAATTAATAACACAGCTCAATCAACAATAAGTCGTGTTATTTTTCAACCCCTTATTGAATCCTTTCTCTGAGCGGGTAGCTATCCTCCCTCACACCGAGTAGAAAAGGTCCGGGTTTGAACACCGTCGATGACGCAGGGATCTTTTATGGACATTTTTCACGGCGTAACTGAGTTAGTCGGTTTCAGGCGCTAACTGCAAGGTTTTCCCCAAGAACCCGTGGTTTTTCGTCCAGCAAAGCATGCAAATCTACCAGAGAACAAGCAATTTACAGAAACAATCCACATGGGTAGATGAAATAGCTTTCCGGGTGACACTAATAAATAGTTTTTTTCTTTATTGACTCCTTTGTTCCATTGTATTGGAGCAGTTATTCCAGACATAAACTATTCTTTTGCGATAAAATAAAGTAAAGTTAGTACAATCAAAATATTGTAATGTCTCACGTAAGTTTCTTTCTACCATAGCATATAAGTTTCGTAGAGTACTAAAAGATAGTTAGATTTAGTTTCTAATATTTCAGTTACGTAGTGTAATTCTAATCTAGGCTATATAATTACAAAAGTACAATTTGTAGAATTTAAAGCATAATTTTCTTGCAGATACGTTCAACGTGTGGGCGGCACAGATCAAGAAAGACTTCACTTTGACAAATTCTTCGCAAATATTTTTCCTAGAAACATCCGGGAGACGTTTCTTGAATGGTCGTCAAGCTTGTTCAGTTGAATCAGCAGCTAAACATCACCCGAATACAGAAATAAAAGTTTTCATGATATGTGATCACATGAATATGAGTTCCCTTATGCTGAATATAGGCAAGGTGTATGACAATGTGAAGTTCAACACTCTCAACGTACGAGGATTTCTAGAAAAATCTCCACTGAGTGATTGGTTTTTTAAATCAGATTGGAGAACTGGTCAGTATAAAGTTGCTCATCTGAGTGATGCACTGAGGCTTGCTTTCTTGTGGGAGTACGGCGGCATTTATCTGGATTTAGATTTCGTAGTGTTGAGATCATTATTAAGATTTCGGAATTCCCTTTTTAAGGAAGTTGGTGATTCGTTGTCAAATGCTATTCTTATATTTGACAAACGCCATAGTTTTTTGGAAAACTGTCTCAAAGAATTTTCAAAGACGTACGAAAGTAACAAATGGGACTATAACGGCCCTAAACTTTTAAACAGGGTGTTGAAATCACAATGTGGATTGAAATCAGTAGAGGAGGGTGACCATAAAAACTGTAACGTTACAGTTCATAATACTAAAACAGCTTTTCCGTTTGACTGGGGTACGTGGAAATTTGTTTTTAATCCTTCGGAGTCAGCATTAGCCGCTCGGAAATTCAATCGGAGTTCTGCTTTTCATCTTTACAATAAACTCAGTAGAGATACTATTGTACGGATTGGGGAAAAATCTGCTTATGAACTTGCATCTAAAGAAAATTGCCCTGTCACGTACGAAATTGCCCGTAGCGTTGGAGTCTTCTAGGATTCTTGCATTCACAGTGTTTTTATTTTTGTATAAGGAAATACGTGTAGGTGGAGGGTTCATGTTCACTGGATCACAGAAGAGTGAATTGCAGTAGTCAATAAACCTTGAGAAACTATAATCCTGCATATAAGATAATTTTCGCAAGAAACAGTTTAGCTTACGAATTATAATATTACTCTGGAACAGACAAAAACATTGGAAGCAACCGGACTTTATCTGCACCAGCCTAATAAATTAATAAATAAAAATAATAAGAAAATAAACAGAAATCTATACCCTTCCCACTCCCATAATGTAACCTTCCAGCTGTTGTTTAAATTAAATTTAGCCATACACACTGCGCCTTCCACGTAGGATGCAACCTATTCGGTATTCAGAAAACCGCTGCCCACACATGAATTTCACGAGATACAGTTTTCTGTTTATCTGAGATTAACCCTCTCTAGCAGCCTATTCTGTACAATCAATAACCATCTTCCACTCGTCAGGAGAAAGCATGATTTAATTCTCCTGGCTAGCGGAGGAATTTCTAAAGTCCTTTTCATCTCAGGTGGAAGCGCAAGGTTCCCCTTCGTGAGTTATTTTGACTTTTCAAATCGCACAAAATGCAAATGGGCTAGCGAACCCTCTTCTACAGACGTAAAATACTTATGGTTATTAGCGCACGTCTGAGGACTTTTATTACCTATATTAATTGTTTGAGATTTATATTTGTGTCTCGTGGTTCTTATGTCACCTGCCAGAGAGTGAAGAGACCTGACTTCCAAATTCATTTTACTCTACCCTATTAGCGCTTTATAGACTTCAAGCATCTCTTCCCCTTAGACGTCTAGTTCTGCCAAACTTTGCAGTCCATACCTTCTAAGTCGCCCTTTGTATGTGCATGCAACTTTTCGATTTGAACCCAACTTCATTTTGTTCCTTCTTCTTTGAGCCTGTACAGATATATTAGCATAGGTCCTATAATTCATGGTCAGGACTCTGCGTGCCTTCTCAGCTCCTGATTATGATGCATGAAATATATAATATTAAATTGAATCATAGCGCTTAAGTCTGTTTGGTCTGTAACCATTTTTAGCACCTCTTCTTCTATCTTATAAGTTATACAACTTTGCATTTAATAACCTTACATTTAGAAGCATTATACTTTACTTGCGTTGTTTTGGACCATATATATTCAACAGATGCGGTTCATTTTGAAGTATCATGCCCTGGTGCGAATGTTTTACCACCGTCCCACCTTCAACTCATCATCAAACCAAGACAACTTCCCTTGGACATCGTCGTCAATATTAATAATGAAAATTAGTAAGAGAAGAGGATCCAGCATCAAACCCTGAGGGATCCCACATGCTATTGTGGTCATTTATGAGTACCGGCTCTTTATAGTTCTTTTAGTGAGTGTGTTATCCAGTGTAGATCCTTGGCGATACTCTTTTCCTAGTGGATATTGTACCCTTCCATGAGGAATTTTTAGAAAAGCCTTACTGAAGTCTAAGCATGTACAATATCAAAATTGTTAAATGAATCCAACTGTTTAATAACTATATCATACTAATTTATCAATCTGTATATGCATCACTACCGTAACGAACCCATCTTGGGACACATTCAATGTAACATGCGAGTTGAGATGGTCATGAATTGCAACCTTAACCACAGATTCCATGACATTCCCTATCATAGAAAGCCAAACTCACTGGACTATAATTCAACTCCTTTAGCACCTTTGTGAGGATTGCAAGAATCTTTTGAAGGTTCAATGAATTTTTTTTAATGATTTTGCATCTGTCGCACCCTCTAACTATGCATACTGTATTCGGGATTATGTGTAGGTTCATCAACACTATCAATAAAATTGCATTTTGTTGTCGTAAATTTTGTAGAGAACCTACAAGACAATTTATGTTAATAAATAAATATAGATTTGATGTATGTATTTAATAATATTTATTGCAGTCCATATTTCATGACTAATATTTATTTAAATACCCTAGAGAAAGCGCAATGAGCGTAAAACTTACTGGTTATATTTTTTAGATAAAGATTCAAACAAACTGTGTTCTTTGATTTATGGGATCTTTAGAAGAGGAAGATTTCGTGATAGATTAAGAATTGGCGGTTGATGGATTTCTCAATTACTTTGAAAAGAGTAGAGTTAAGTGCAATGGGACAACAACTGAAAGAGCGATTGTCACCCTTTAGAAAGTAGCCGGATATGAACAAATTTTCAAGCAGAAGAAAAAAATCACCGAGTGAATAAAAAATATAAAAAGGTGACACAGAACAGGAGCAAGCTCAGAAACACAGATTTTGAAAACAAGCGAAGAAATGCCATCAGTGAAAAAGAGTTCACCGATATATAGAACATTCGCGGAGATGGGAGAAATCCCAGGAGCCGCTAGACCCTCAATATACCTCATACCTCATACCTCATAATTTTGTTTAAAATTCTAACATTCGAAAACAGATCTTGAGAATAAGTGAAGAAATACCATCATTGCTTCGAGCTTTCTTGGCATAAACCTGTACATAATTCATTCTTAAAACTTTTTTTGTGGGAACACCGCTGGAGACGTTGTGTGAGTAGTTTGTTGGGTGTGGAGATAGCAGGTGATTTACCAACTTCTCCGATACAAGAGTTAGAAGAAGAAGGAGTAAGGGATGTTGATGGAAAAAAAAGATTAAGGATTTTATATGTGTGTGTTAGGATTATTTGATATTATAGTAGATAGACGAACAGGCTATATAGACAGTTATAAATCTTAAAATCCTTATATCTCGACAGCTATGTCCGGAGATGCCAACTCACAAACCTTTCTAAGCAGATGGAATTTGATAGTGGGATAGACTCTGGGTCAGAAGAAGGGAGTTGTTATAAGTTGTCGCTAAAATGTCCACCTAGGACATGTTGTTGTTGAAATAGGGTTTTAGGAGCATCAGCAACTAAGGCCATGTAATTCGGTGTATATTATCTGTAAATTGTGTGTTCTGAGGGCGATTTTCTGTTTGTCGTGAAAAAACTCTGGCTCTTGGGAGAAAAAAACCATGTTTCCCTCGCCTGAGGACGATTAACTCAGCCAAGTTGTGAAAAATGCCCATTAATAATTGTATCATATTATGAGGCCCTGGTGGTCCTCAGAGAAAATACCATTTATCTGCTTATCTATTGTAACAGAGATAGGGCTAAATATGCCTTAAATCCTGGTGACATATGATACTCATGAGAATGGGGTCTTGTAGTGTTAGCCTCCGATGAGGTCGTCTATTCATTTTTGGGGATCCACATGATAATCGACCTTGGTATGGGGGATTTGGAAGGTTGAATTTGCTTTACATCATGTTCAATGAATTGTATAATAACAAGAAATTTTTCTTTATTGTATAGTCTCTTGATAAGGTGGATTTATCGTCTGGGAAGTTGCAGACTTCTACGTCTACTGTATATTAATCAGATACAGTACTGCATATTAATCTTATTGATCGTAGCAGACTATTTAAGGAACTAATGGTGTATTCGCTGATACATCGTTGGCAGTATTACTGAGGATCGTTGGAGCAGATAGAAATATAACTTTCTGGGTAAGTCCTCAAATTTCCCACATGGCTGTTTGAGTCCTATCTTACCGATGAACATTTGTACTTTTTGAGCTCTGAGAACAAATAAAATAAAAACAAATGCAGCGGATCACATTTATTGAATTCTTGGCATCTAGTAAAACAGTGATTTCAATGTTCTGCAGAATATTCTTGGTGACTTCTCTTTTAGAATTCAACTAGGAGAAATTACCTTCCCAATGCTAGTGTTAGGGTGACTACGTTTCTGTAAAATGGCCAGAAGATTGTGCAGTGTGTCTTCTTGTTGAATTCTCTGTAGCCCCTTTGCTACCAGAATCAGCGATCAAATGTAGAAATTGGGTGGAAATCAGTCTGTAATACTTTTTTTGCATGGCAAAAGAAATCTGGTATAAAGTGTATTATTACTGAATCAATCAAACTGCGGTCTCCCGTATTTATCTTTCTTTGCTTCTTCATTCAAATTTAACGTAATCGCTAGGGATTTGTTCTCTAGTTCTCTAAAACAGACCACTGAAAATTAGCTACAGATCGAGTGGAAGAACACCTGCAGAACAGCAGAATAAATTATTCTGCAAGCCTTTAAGATTGTAAGTGTAATGACAAGCTACAGAGTTATAAGCTTGCCTCGAAGTTTGTTATTTGTGGCTCTATTCAACCACATACCAGCAGTATGTGGCCACAGAAACAAACACTGCATTCTAAGAGACGGAATTAGTTGAGCTCTTAGGATTCTATTCAGCTCCTGAGATCCAAATTAGTGAACTGGTAAATCTGCTAAACTTGGGTAGCAATCTGTTAACAAAGGATATAATATTTAAAAGGTCATCAATAATATATTACCTAAACTTTATTTCTAGTTCTGAAGGGATGGAAAAAACGTTTATTTTTATGATACGAGCCTACTTTTCTTGAATTTACCTTTATAAATCATCATTTTAAGTTTTGAAAGGAATTTTAAATTTTTAGAGACAAAAATTACATCATAAATGACCAAATTTACATGTAATTTAAAGCCAGCACGTAGCCTTCCAGAGATAATTATCGGGTCATATGCGTACGCGATAGGATACATTTTTAGCAAAATTTCTTATAAGCCGATTGTCCAGTTCAATATTTCAAATGAGGTTCGTCAATGTGGAGCCATGGATATACCTACTGATAAACGTCCCGATTACTGTTTGAGGATTGGTTAAGATCTGCACAGACTCTTGATAAAATTGCGAAGAATGAAAGTGCCAAACACCGTCGAAGTCAAACCAGCCGGTTGAAGAATATTTCCCTCAGCTGCACGAACCAGATTACATCATAAGGCTGACAGTACAGGAACCATTAACAAGAAGTGATCAGACAGGATGAAGCCGCTGTGGTTGTTAAATGCATTGGGTTAAATTTCAAGAAAGGGAACTATAAGGTGTTTAAGATGTTAGATGTCTTATGTCTGCTGAACAGATAGCAAAATCAGTGCGAGTTGCCCAGTGGTTATAATCAGCATCTTCCCCATACCTGGAGGAAAAGGTCCCTGTTATATAACTTAATCGACCTGACAACACACGCAATTTTTAGACATAATACACGTGGGCACGTAAATTAGTTCTTATGTGGTACCAATAAGTTTCTTTGAGCAGATAGCAGAAGTAGGGTAAAAACATTGGAATCATGGAATAACTGTAAACCAACAATCATAGAAACCATGGATGCATATCTATCTACCTTTAAGAAAATTAGAACGAAGAAGATGCCGAAATCGATGAATATATAGCTGGTCCCTTTAACAGGACAGATGTTCAGGTCGAGGTGTTCTCGTCCTCAGACGAGAACACCTCGACCGCTATATTGATCGCTTTCAGTGATGTATGCGTGGTAATAACGTGTGCCACCCTCTCGCCCGATTAGCTGACGTCCAGAATCGTTGCTGAGACTGAATCTACTCTCCTCAGTAAAGAGTACCTTAAGTAAATATTTTATGGTTGTAACCTTTAGAAATATTGTTGGTCCTTAAGTTTTTCACACCAGTGTAGTACACCGGACCGAATCTATTGGTAACTCTCTAGGAGGCTTCCGGATCCGCTAGTGTATAATCTTGCTGTCTCTATTCTGCCAGATAGTGACTTGGGGAGAGACCGAGTAGTGTGTAGGCGGAGTCATTGTCGAGGCCACACCATGTCAAGAATCTTGGTATATTCTTACCATGTGTAAGAATATCCAAAAATTTCATTACTTCAAACAGCATGTCCTCCCCCACTTTTTCTTTCTATGGAATACACCATGAATTGTCAAACTAATAGAGAAAACCTTTCTGCGAAAAGATAAAAACCTGCCTAGTTCATTTCACAAATATACATGATCTCTTTTCTAATCTCAGTGATGTCCATTTGCACTTAGTCTGCCAAACCCCATGTACGTTTTCTGACAGAATCTCGGTTATCGGTCGATTCAACCACTGCTCATCTCAGTTGCCCAAATTATTTGCTCTATGATTCCTTTCTGGGTAAGTCGTGCATATGTGCATATGTCCGTTCCGATATTCCCTGTCAGAGACTTGGTAATTTGAAATCTCCTCTTCTCGATCTTCTCTGGCTTAAAATTTCTCTACCTCATTGTGTCAAATTCATCTGTTATCTCTACCGTTCTCCCAACTCCACTAATTACTTGGAGCTGTTTGACTTCCTGTTTTTGCAACTTGACTTTCTCCATTCCAACTTTCCTAACAGTGAGGTAATTTTCCTTGGTGATCTGAATGTTCACAACTCCAGCTGGCTTCAGTTTTCTAGTCACACCGACCCAGCTGGTCGTGATGCTGAGGTTTTTGCAATTACTAATGACCTTCCACCGATTGTTCATTTACCTACCAGAATACTAAGTAATCCTAACCATACAGCCAACACGCTTGATTGTTTTCTCGGAAACAACCCTTCTAAGTACACGGTCGAAGTGAGGGGTCCTTTAGGCATCTCAGATCACAACTTGGTGATTGTCTCTTCTCCAATGGAACCTTTATCTCATGGCTATTCCGAACCTCGTGTCGTTTGGCATTACAAGAATGCAAAATAGGATAACCTGCAAGATTTCTTTTCTTCTTTCCCTTGGTCAGATTACTGTTTCAAAACTTCCGATGTCAACGTTTGCTCAGATCGATTCGTGTCAGCGAAATTATTCTAGTAGGAATGGAATCCTTTTTTCCACATTCCACCTTAAAATCTCGTCCTTTATCTAAACCTTGGTTTTCCAATAAATGTGCTAAGGCTTTTCAAGAAAAGAATGTTGCATATCGTAATTAGCTTGTTTCCTTCAGTTTCATTTTCTGCCTAAACCAGAGCTCGCAACAATTGTAAAGCGGTTATTAATCAGTCCAAACTAGATTTTGAACAGGCTGAGAGTAGAAAACTTGCTTCTTGCCCTAATGGAAGCCGAGCAAGCATTCAGGTCTCTTGCTAAAATTATTGAACGCAACTTTGGCCCATCTCTACTCCCATCGCAGTCAAAACCAAATGGTTCGATAGATATTGAAGAGGCCTCTGGAGTCAGGAACCCTACGATTCACCAATAATGATACTAAAACACTGACTCAAATCAATAAAATACCTTTATTAAATAAATAAAATACGTATACTTACTGTATAAATTGTATATTAAAATAAAATATAATAAAATAAGATGACATTGTAACAAGAAATATAAAATAAAAGCGCTACAATACTAAAATTGTCACTTCAGCCAAGGATAAAGCTGACCTGCTAGCATCCCATTTTTCTTCCAAATCATATATTAAAAATCTTGATAAAAAACCTCCCACCATTCTCAACACGCTCCATTCAATGCCTCCTGTGGTCTTCCGTCAAAAGGATGTCAGAAGGATTTTGACGAATCTCGATCTTAAGAAAGCTCCAAGTCCTGATGGTATTTCTCCACTTATTCTCAAAACCTGTACTCCTGAACTTACTCCTGCTCTTTGCCGCCTTTTTTTCACTTCCTTATTCCAAAGGTGTTTTTCCTTCTGATTGGGAATTTGCTCATATCCAGCCAGTTCCTAAAAAGGGTGACAAATCCCTCCCATCCAATTATCGTCCCATTGCAATTACTTCTACTCTTTCTAAAGTAATGGAGAAATGAATTAACCGCCAACTGTTAAACTACCTAGAAACCTTCCGTCTGATCAACGATCGCCAGTACGGATTCCGTCAGTGTCGACCCACTGGTGATATTCTGTGTTAAGTTATCCATTTATGGACAATTCAATGGAAAATTTTGGTGAAACACAAGCAGTTGCTCTTGACATCCCAAAGGCTTTCGATCGTGTTTGGCACAAAGGTTTTCTGAACAAGCTATCATCTTATGGTTTGCCAACTGTTTTTTGTAATTGGTTATCCAGTTTTCTCTCTGATCGCTCACTAAGGGTGATGGTAGATGGCTCTCTGTCTTCTAACTTCTCCACTAATGCCGGTGTTCCCCAAGGTTCAGTTCTTTCCCCCACTCTTTTCCTCTTGTATATTAATGACCTTCTTTCATTGACTGGAAATCATATCCATAGTTTTTCTGATGATAGCACATTGCATTCCACTTTACATTTTGAGAAAACTTGTCCTGCTCAATCAGCTTAAACTTCTCGAATATCCGCTACCAATTTCTTAAGGGACAATCTCCAGGTAATTCTCCAGTGGGGCAAACACAACTTAGTTGATTTCAATCCTTGTAAAACTCAGTCTTGTCTTATATCTCGCAAAAAGGATTCTTCTGCTTCTATGCTTATCTTTGGTGACACTCCGATTTCTAGGCAAAATGATATATCTCTTTTGGGAATTACCCTGACTTCTAATCTCTCTTGGCAGAAGCACATTACAAATATTGCATCCTCTGCATCTAAAACACTTGGTTTTCTCTATCGCTCTCGGCGTTACTTTTCTTCCAAAGAGCTAATCACTCTGTACAAATCGCAAATCCGCCCTACCATGGAATATTGTTCCCACATCTGGGGTGGCGCCCCCAAAACCTCTCTCAGGCGTCTAGATTCCATTCGGAAGAGGGCAGTTAGATCAGTTAATGACTTCTCTCTATCAGAGTCTCTCCACCCGCTGTCTGACAGACGCACTGTTTCTGCTGCATGCCTCTTCTACAGATACTTCCATGGGTACTTTTCTTCTGAATTGTCTTCTATAATTCCTGCTCTCTCTTTCAAAACAGTCCGAAACGTGCTGCCACCAGCCAGCATCCATTTATTGTCCAACTTCAAACTCATAAAACCAACTTTTCATCTTCCTCGTTTATTCATTCAACAGCCGTTTTCTGGAACAACCTTCCTTCATACATATTTCCTGAAAATTAGTCTTCTGAAGTTCAAGTCTAATGTCAACATCTGTCTAATATCTTCTTTCATCTTCTCAACCTCCAACCCATGCACAATACTAAGTACCATAGGTTATAATACCTGTCGTGTCTGGGTTTTCATAAAAAAAGTCTTGGACTAAGTAGTTGTTGTTGTTGTATGGATTTTAGGAGCATCAACGATAGGCCATATTGCGCGGTGTATATCCTCTGTAAATTACGTGTGTTGTACGGAACATTTTCTGTTTTCTGGATGAAAAACTAAAGATTTTTGGAAGAAAACCATGCTACCCTCACCGGAGACGATTAACTCAGCCATGTTGTGAAAAAGGTTCATAAAATTCCTCACATCATCGACGAGACTCGAACTCAGGTTGTTTCTACCCTTTTCAACCTAATAGGTTTTCAAAGTTTAGCTGTAGATTTGATTTTTGGGAGTTTTGAGAGAGATCTCTGATTGCCTATTCTGTAAAGCATTTTCAGAAAAACTGATCTGTTAATGCTGCACAAAATCAAGTCATCCAACCTTTCCAGAATTAAACACCACTCCACCGAGATATGTTTTCTTATGATAATTGCAATGTTTATTGCAGATCATACGTATTTGTATACACACATATGCAAATACATATAATCCAATGACCACTTAACTCATTGTTAGACATTGCTGTGTCAAAGAGGACCAGTTTACTGTTAGAAAAATCGTTGTGTGTCTGTTTTGATCATTATTATTGTGAGTAGTTGGCTTTGGCTATATCTTTGTGAGTACCAGCTACCAAAAAAAATCTTCATTAACCTTCCACACTTTGACGCCCTCTGCAAAAGAGAAAAGTAGTTAGAAACCTGAAACTAAAAACCTGTGAACATGCAAGAAGAGTACCAGCAGAAGAGTACAGCTCCGCAAGAGAGCTGGAGAAGAGAAGAGTAGGTGGAAGCTTCAGAAAACAGGGAGTTAATAGTAGAAGATCAGAAGATCAAGACCTCCAAGAGAACACCGCTGGAATCAGAATACGAGCTATGCCACAAGGGTGACTTAGAATTACAACTTATCAATATAAGAATACGGAGCTGATCCTAGGAGAGTGATCGCTTTATCCGTATATTGCAGAAAAGGAGCAGTGTCAGATGATGGAGGATAGTAGAGAGATATAACATGAAATAAGTGATTTGAGCCGGTGACTTCTGCTCAAATAGTGTATTGTGTAGTGAGGTTTGGGATGACTAAGATAGCAAGACTGCGATTGAGTACAATAAAAGCTACTTCAGCATGTGGAGGTGTCTCTTAAGCGACTGCTGTGAGAACGACAGCATGTCTGAGCCCACCAGCAAAAGACCTGGTCGGTTGAATGCCTTGTCGTGTTTTTCAGCTACTCACTAGTATATTGTATTTTGTTGCTGTTGATACGTGTGTTTTTGGTGTGCTTTGCACTATTTGCTTCTCTCCCAGAGTACTTTCCGCTCTACTTTGTATTTTCTTGAGCCATTTCCATATTTTCCAATGTTAGGAGGGCTAGAATAGGCTGGGTGTTGGCCTTGACAGTTCAGATATTGTGGTGTGTCAACATCACATTCCACTTACGTATGTGAGATTTAGACCTATAGTTTGGGTACACCACATCTCGACAGATCATTCGAAATTAACCAAATATTTTGGCACTTTAAGATCTGATAGAGTTAAGAAAATCGAGTCTTACACGGTAGCTGAGATAATTAGCTTTTATAACTGGAGGGTAAATTTGATTTATCAAACGATGATATTCCGTTGGGAAGAGTCCCTCCATCTTTTTGATCATAATTCACTTAACTTTCATGACCTTTAGACCTTAAAGGATAATTGACGCAATACCCATGGATTATATAGAGAACTGATACAATACCCATACCAGCAATAATACAAGGGTCGTTTAAGATATCATTGTAATGAAAAGATGATTACAAAGAATAATTGCTTACAGAGGATAACTATTGACATGTTTTTATTTTAATCACGATGATCATCACATTGCCATGACTGCCGGATCACTGCTCCTGGAACTGCATAGGCAAGTACTGAGCTTAGGACAAGAACTGTTCCCTGATTGCATGTGTTTTGTAGGATTTGTCCTCGATCAACTTCTTTAAGTCAGAATCAATCTTTTGAACGTTTTGGAGCATTTTCACGAGCAGGAATCTGCCAACTTTCCTGAGCCTCCAAACAACAGACTGAAGAGATGGGAGGGCTCTTAAGGTTTACTGGGGGATCTTCAGTGACACAGCTGCCAGCAACTACGCTTGTTTATTTCGCCCAGTCATTTTTACCGTCGCTAGTAAGCGGAGGGCCAAGATTCGCTTTGAAACGTTTCTAAAGTTTAGTATTTCCGTTTTTTGCAACCTGTGTGTGAGGGGGGGGGGCGGGTTATGCTTTCACAGGATCCGACAAAGCAGCCGGTACTAATCAGAATAGATGGTTTTCGTCATCGATTCCCAGATTTCAGATCCATGTGATGAGAGGCTGAAGAAACCGATATATGTAGTAAAGTTTGTTCTCACACTCGGTGACATAAAGATGTTGCTTAGCAAGCCATCTGGATCTGCAGACCTTGTCGTGAAGTTTTGCAATATGGTGTTTAAAGCAGAGTTTAGAGTCAAAGATGTTCTCGAGATCTCGATGACCTTTGGGTAGGAGTTCCATGGATTTCAGGGGTCAGCAGTGTTGGGTGTGTTTTTACGAGTAAGGGAATATCATTAGTGAAGATATCGTTGGATTTAGTTTTAGGGAGAATTGCAAGAAGTATGCTTTAAAGTTCTGTAGGAGGTTGCGATAGACACGGATGCGGTATCTGATCTCGGTCTGTATGAGTTACAGACTGTTGGGAATCTTTGAGTGGGGCAGATGCCATTTAGGATTCCAGGAGCGTATCTATGATGTAAAAACTCTTAAGAATGAATTTTGGGATTCCATCATATCCAGTACATGACTTTGGTGGGACTGCAGAGCATGAATTACCACTCATTGGATATGAAGACGATGATTTTTTTTTATGAAAACACAAACACCAGAGGTATTATAAACTATAGTACTTAGTACCGTGTTTCGGTTGGAGGTTGAGAAGACGAAAGAAGATCTTTGTTGGCATTATACTTGAATTTCTGTAGACTGTAATTTTCAGGTAATACGTATGAAGGAAGCTTGTTCCAGAAAACTGCAGTTGAATGAATAAACGAGGAAGATGAAAAGTAGGTTCTGTGAGTTTGAAGTTGTACAGTAAACGGATGTTGGCTGGTGGCGGCACGTGTTCGGACTGTTTTGAAAGAGAGAGCGGGAATTACAGAAGCCAATTCAGAAGAACAGTGCCCATGGAAGTATCTGTAGAAAAGGCATGCGGCAGAAACAGTACGTCTATGAGACAGCGAGTGGAGAGACTGTTAGAAAGGAGCATTAATTAACCTAACTGCCATCTTCTGAATGGAATCTAGAATCCTGAGTGAGGTTTTGGAGACACATCACGAATGTTAGTACATCTTGTTGGGATCTGTTCCCTAGGTTTTTACAATCTGATACACATTGTAGTGTAAATCTTGTCACATGGTCAAGCCACTCAATCTGATTGTGTTGTTGGGGGAAATCATCCTGTCTCGCCTTCAACGGTATCTATCCTTTTTGTGGTTCTCATTACTTTTTATCGGTCTTTATCATAACGTGGAAAAGTTAGTTGGCTCAGGCGAGGGTATATGCTTTTTCCTCCGAGAAACTCTAGTTTTTGGACCAGCAAACAGTAAATCGACAATACAAAACATGCAGTTTATAGACATATTATGTATGGCCTAAGTTGGTAATGCGCCTAAAGCCTTACAACAAAAAACCAGCAAGTGGGAAACTTGCACAGGTATATACCGCCAAAGATCCAAAGTTTTAATAAAGTCTCGGAATGTTAATGGTTTATTGTTTAGATTAGTAACACTGAATATGTCTTTACACTATTTTAGGTGAACCTTCTACAATATTTAAACACTTCTCTATGAAAAATGGGATAAAAGTACTGACACATTAATTCGACAAGGAGTGAAATAAGAAATTATGGGCAATCCTATTACGCTCTGTCTGTTCGCATTTTTTCGACAGTGATGTGTCTCTTTCAAAAAATTTAAAGTATTGACGAGAATCGAGGCTCAATTGTAGCGTAGTTGATGTATTCCATGTTTTGCTCCATTTAGCCCTGGGAGTAGTGGGTTATTCTGCCCATGTTTCTGAATTCACCAGGTAGAGGAAGAAAAGGGGCTGTTGTTGTTTGAAAACGTATTTTCAAACACCTTCAAGAACTTTGGCAGTATTCATGGGAAACCATACCAAAAGGAGAAATTACCAGAAGTTTTGGGAAAGTCATTGACATGACTTTCCCAAAACCCTCTCCCTGGTTTTCGCCTGGTCTGCAAGCTACATTCCAGATCACATGATATGGACTCTTTCAGCAGAAATTGACAGCAATGCGAACTGAAAGAAATCCATTCTGACACTGCGGCGAAGAGGAGTCATGGGGGCACCTCATGTATGAGTGTCCTGCTTATGATGATTGTAGGCTCAAATATTTTACTGAAATCCAGAGAAACCGTCGCAACCAGGAAACATAACTGCTTCCAGATGAAACAACATAAAAAGCCCTAACAATTTAAGCGCAAGCTCTCTTTACCATCAGACGGGCAAAGCTTGCTGAACTTAGAAAATGCTTGGCCTTTGGCACTCACACACTTTGATCGCTATAGAAATCGCTTGGCACTAGGGACTGCAAGACGAATACCAAGAAGAGCATTTTCTCTGTTTGGCAGAGACAATGGAAAGAGGAGCCTTTTTTGGCTATTTTTTGTTAGCTACCACGTGTTTTGTTAAATAATGTTAACCATATTTAACTTATTGTAATTTGTGGCTTGGAGAATTTTTTCCCATGGTGTAACAAATGGTGACGCCGGACCTGATGCTAGATTAACATGCTGAATGAGAAAATATCGTAGTAGCAACGCACGGGTATATTAAACATAGCTTAAATACATTAATGTTAAAAGTATTTTCGTTCTCATTCATTTTACTTTCAAAAGGAAACGTACTGCGCAGTTGCAGTGTTTGAGCGAAAATTAGTTTATTTATTTCTTAATAAATCAAATAATTTCGTAAATCGAATAATTTTTAATTAAGAAATTGAGTAATTAATTAAGAAATTAATAAATACATTTTGTATGATGTGATACATCTTTGTAAGTACAAAGCTGGAGGATAAAATCGTAGTAAACAAAACAGAATTTAGTATTAGTATTAGTAATGGCCGCATGGCGAAAGAAAGCCTATGGCTTATGCTGCACCAGCCAAAAAAAAAAAAAAAAAAAACAATGGTAAAAAAATAATAAAATAAAATAAATAAATAATACTAATTAGTAAAAGAAATGGTAATTAAACCTATCATCCTATGGGTTTCTCTGACCCGAAGGTACTATCCAGATGACCTTTGAATTTCCCCAAACTGTCAGCCTCTACCACCCATGTAAGCAACTTATTCCAGTAATTTTTAACTCGCTGGCTAAAATAAAACTTCCTGCAGTCCAATCTAAACATTTCCCCCCGTAACTTGAATTTATGTCCCCTAGTTCTAGCATCATTTATAATCTTGAAAATTTTGTCCTCATTCATTTTACTGATGCCTCTCAGAGCCTTAAACACCTCAATCAAATCTCCTCTAAGGTGTTTAGTTTCCAAACTCATATATTTAAAGTCTTTCTTCATAAGGACGCCATTTTGCCGATCTCAGCAGGCGAATTACCCGTCTTTGCACCCTTTCAAGAAACTCGATGTCTTTCTTTAGGTGCGGTCTCCATACTTGAACACTAAGAAATGGAATCTTACAAAAATAAATTTTTTTTATAAAGACTTTGGAAGTTAGTTTTTTAAAGATTCTTGCCGCTAGTAGGATAAGATGGTAATATCGTCTATTTCTATAATAAGAATTATTCAATATGAAATATAAATTTAATGGGTAGTAAGAAATAAAGGCAAGCGCCATTAGCCTTCAACTTCCGTTATACTTGGGGATATACGAAGAGAAAACTACGGCAAAGCAACATGGGGTCTGGCGCAAACAGACAAATTAAGGTTTATGTGGGGTCGAAATTAGTAGGGATAGTTTATTGCAAACAGGAAGTGGTTTCTTGACCTGCACACAAGTTTCCAAAAATAAATGCTGTGGTCACTAATGGGAGTTTCGTGGTGTTAGAACGCTATGGGGACAAGGCATTGGATGAGAGGGGAGTGTTGTTTTTTTTGGATAATCGGCAAACAGAAAAGGGCACACAGTATGGGAGAAAATCTGGTAGAATTGTAAAAGGTGGGTGTATGGTAACACGTGCTGGCTGAGTAAAGGCCTTCTAACAAATGAAAGGAGAAGAATTCGTAGATGAATATAAGATTGGAGTGAATCACTGGTAATAGGCGTGACGAACTCGGGAGCCAGATGTGGGAGGAGTAGAACAAAACCGGAAGCCCAAGAAAAAAATTCATTCTGTCAGAGTTGAGCAAGTGCTGACCAGTTTAAGATGGAGCAGTTAGTCGAGAAAGGGGAGATAAGTTTTAAAGTGGAGTTAGTTGAGAAAGGGTAGATAAGTTGTAAGATAGAAGAATTTAGTGGGAGAGGCAGTCGAGTAAGTGGAGAGAATAAGTTAAGATGTATTAGTCAGTCAGTGCGTCAATCCGTCAGTAAGCCAGTAGCAGACAGAGGTTTTTTGAGCGAGGGAGTGAAAGGAATGGAGAACAGTGCGTAGAGAAAAAAATTAAAATCGTTGGACAATAAAGGAAGCCCGACGTATTGTCAGTAAAGAGCAGAAGGCAACTAAAATAGTTGAGAAGGCAGAATACGGTAGAAGTTAGCTCATTGTAGGATCTTACACAATAATTGAGAAGGAATCAACTCCTGTATTAATAAACAAGATGTCTGATGCCCAGGAGATAATGAAGCTGAAGCCGATAAAATCCGGAGCCAGACCGAAGGGAGAGAGAACAAACATGCTGACCAGATGAAATGAATCGCTTTTAAGGAGAAAAGGTACCCGAAACTCAAGAAGCAAACCCGATAACTCCTGTCGAACTCTCCAAGGGTTTGTGAGATGCGTTCCAGATGGAATAGACCTGCTGTTCACCGCGAGAAGGAGGAAGCACATGCCGCAAAGCCCCTTAAGATAACTAAGTAAGTGGTTGGTTACATAAGTATTCTCATACACACTAAGAACTGTAGGAACCCCGAAATTTGATTAGCAGGACTTTTAAAAGATACTGTGAGATAATAAATACAACGTTGTAAGGATAGGTTATTGTAGGATATGTATTGAAGGACATTAACCAGGGCAAGTTAATAGATATATAAATAATTTTGGAAGGGAACACATATATATAAAATATTTGAAGTAATTGATGCCTTGTTTATAATTGCTTGATAGGCTACAATTAAATATGTTTTGGATGGGAATTAGAAGTGAGTGATACCTGTTCATAATCATTGTAATAAGTAAATGAATAAATATTGAATTTTGTAAAGGAATAGAAAGGGATTGATATTTTGTTATTAATGGTTTTAAATGATGCAGGATTGAATATATGCAGAAGGGAATTGAACGGGATTGGTATTTGTTATTAATGGTTTTAACTGATGCATGATTAAGATATATATATATATAAGAAGATGAGACTGGATCATGTAGTCATATGTTTGGGTTTAATCATTTTGGTTTTGATGTATTTATGTAAATATGTTCAATAAACTGAATTTTATCTATACCCTTTGTGTGTTTTTTGTTGTTCCAGGTACTAGCCTATCCGAAGGGAATTAAATACATCTAACAGCTTTCCCCTTGAACCAAAAATTTTCTGTGAAGTTAATAGTCAGATGCGCAAGTGGGGAGTTATTTTAAAGGGGAAGTAATCAAAAGAGGACAGATAAAGATAATAAGTACAAGGACATACAAATAAATATAATATAAAATAAATAATAAATAAAAAATCACCACCCCCAACAACACAGTATTCTAAGTATGGTTTAACAAAAGCCTTATATAATGGGATTATCAATCTCTACGTCCCAATCTCTACTTGCAAAAGTTCGATATATCATCGATAGGACACCATGGGCCTTCCTTGCAACCTGTTTACAATGCTCAGAGAATTTCATGTCTGACCGTATCGTAACACCCAAGTCCCTTTCCTCCAGTACTGGGTTTAGTTGAACTCCACCAAGTGAATAAGTTATTTTTGGATTACTGTTTCCCGGGTGTAATACCTTACACTTTGTTGGATTAAAGCACAGCTGCCATTTTTCTGACCATTCTTGAAGTCTATCTAGGTCTCTCTGAAGAAGCTCAGCATGACAGTGATCATTAACTACTCTACCAATTTTAACATCATCTGCAAATTTAGACATCACGCCCTCCATTCCTTCATCGATGTCGTTTATGAAAATTAAAAACAACAGTGGTCCTAATACTGATCCTTGGGGAACCCCACTTCTTACATCAACCCAATCTGAGGAATAGCCATTTATCACAACCCTCTGCCTCCTGCCCTGAAGCCATCCTACTATCCATATAAGGATTATCCCAGTGATTCCAACCTGTTCCAGCTTATAAAGCAACTGCTCATGTGGGACTGAGTCAAAAGCTTTGCTGAAATCTAAATAAACAAAGTCGAAATTATTCTCTAAATCTAGCTTGTGAGTGAACCTTTCAAAATAGCGAACCAGATTTGTTAAACATGATTTTCCCTTCACAAAACCATGCTGAGTATCCTTGAGAATTTCAATTCGATCCAAATGATCCTGAATTCCACCCTTGATCACTGCCTCCATGATTTTCCCTGCCACTGAAGTCAGACGGACAGGTCGATAATTTCCCACTTCACTCTTAGAGCCACCCTTATGTATGGGAGATACAAATGTACAGTGGCACTTTTCAAATCCAACGGAATCTCCCCAGAGTTTAGTGATGCTCGCATAATTAGCCTCAATATTTTAATGCACTCACCTGCCGCCTCCCTTAAGATTATAGTGTATATTCCATCAACTCCAAGAGTCTTACTGGCCTGTAGGCTCGAAAGTTTTTTCATTAAATAATCTTGAGAAATTTTAATATTATTAATTACATATTTTTCAACTTCGCTCCCACAATTTCCTATTGCCACAAAAGGTTTTTCATTTGTAAATATCGATGCAAAATAACTGTTGAGTTCATCTGCAACGGCAGCTGGTGTATTTAATACTATCCCCTCTCCCTTACGTAAAGGTCCGATCTGGTTTGTCCTGCTCTTCTTGGCATTTATATATGTGAAGAATTCTTTATCCCCCCTCTTTGCTCTGTTTGCTAGTGATTTCTCATAAACTGCCTTTGCCTGTCGAACCTTTTCTGTAGCTCTATTACAGATTATCTTGTAGCAGTTATAGGCTTCAATACTTTTTATTGCTCTGTAACTTTCCATGCCACCTTTTTCTGCTCAAGTAATGTGGCAACGTCTCTATTCATCCAACTTGGAAACCTCCTCGTGGAGTATTTTTTTAATGGTAAATACGCATTCAAGGCATCTGTGATTAATGTTTTAAAAGCGTACCACAGTTCAATTGTATTCATTCTCTGCGCGATATCTACCCAGTTAATAGAGGCCATGTAGTACCTTATAAGGCATCGTAATTTCCTTTTCTTAAATTAAAACCCATTCCTTTGCCTTTTACTTCTGCTACTTCTCTCCCATGATCATCCAGTGTAGAACTTCGTGATCACTTCCTGCTATTGGTTCCTCTACTGTCAGCCCTGTTATGTCATCTGATTCATGTGTGATGAGGTCTAGGATATTCTTTTCTCTAGTACTTTCCCTGACATGTTGATACAAATAACAGTAATCTAGTTGATTTAAAAATTTTGTTCCCCATGTCGAGTTGCATGTCGATTTGTTCCGCATGTCGAGTCGCATGCCAATTTGCCTAGAGGCAAATTGAAATCTCCCATAATAAGACATTGACGCTTACTTGCCCATTCCATTTGCATGTAGAGGCTTTCATCATAATCTTCACAATTTAATTCACATTACGTGTATAGAATTCGTTCCTTCGTATATCGGGAAGAAATGCGATAAATGTATATGCCAACTTACATGTAGTGGTAGGGAATGGTGTATACGTGGAATTAAGAACTCTTTCAAAAGTACGGAAATGTGGGACAATGCACAGGCTTCGTCACTGCATAAACCATTTCGAGCCAGCCAGTAAGTGATGAAAGCCATCAAAGTATTAGTGCTAGCAATAGTTGGAATTGTGCCGTGTACAGTTCTATTTCTCATGCGATTCTCTAAGAAAAGTAATTAACATTCTTTAATGAAAAGTAAGTAAGAATTCAAACAAATTTTAAATTAATTTATTTGAAAATAGCTCAATATGAGAATGCTCTCTTTCTCACTCTCTCTCTCTGTTGAGTGACGTGTAAAAAGAACTCGATGTTTGTCACTTCTGCGTGTAGTACAAATCTTCTACACTCATTTCTAAAAGTAAATGCATTCTTACATTAGGTTCCAGTCTGTAGCTGGTTTCATTCGCCTCTGGTATAATGCACGAGATTAAATTGAAAAGCATAGAACATTTGCGTATAAAGATAACAGCCTGTATGGGTACACGTATCCGAGATAATCATGCCAATCCAAGGTAATAAGGAGATAAATCTCTAGTTCTGCTTTAAATATATTCAGACTGATTGCCCCTGCCACGTTATGAGGCAAGATATTCCAGCGCTTGACAAACTGCTGTCAAAGGAACTTTGGGATCCAAACTTCTGTCATTGCTTGAGATTTATGACTGTGCTCCCTAGTTCTTGTGTCAAATAAGTGGCAGAAAATGCTCACCTCATGAATTCCTTCATTGCTTTACACACCTCAATCAGATCTTCCTTTAAATGTTTTATTGCCAAAATTTGCAGTCCACATCTTCTAAGTAGTTCTTCATATGGGCATCGATCTTCGGTCATCAATAATCTGGCCATCCTTTGTATGATATTTCTGTTTTCCAAATGTTTAGCCTTACATTTAAGTGGTGACACTGCTTCTACTACTGCCCTTGCTTAACTTCAATAACCCTAACGCACTGGACAATAGAGTCGTAATTTTTAAACGATCATCCTGATTCTTCGATACAGCAGGCGTATACCATTCAAAATTCTTGAAGTATGTGATCCAATCCTCGATGTCTATCTCATAAATCAGTCCAAACTGTTCCCATCTTCTCGAAGGCCCTCGGGGGTAGTACAAACTACCAAAAAACCGAACTATTATATTAGGGTCACCCGTTAACTTCTTACATATTTTTATGGGCATTTTTCAGAAGGTGGCTCAGTTAGTCGGTCTCAGACGAGGTTAGCATGGTTTTTTCTCCGAGAACTGGGATTTTTCGTCCAGCAAATAGAACATCGACCACAGAACATATTCAATTTACAGACAGTATATGCGAAGAAATATGGCCTTAGTTGCTGATGCTCCTAAAACTCTTCTACAACAAACTATTTTACCACTTTCTTCATTTTACTTATTTTTCCTTCGTTTTTTTTTTTCTTTATTTTAATTTTTTCCATTATTATTTTTGTTATAAAATAATAATATTGTTGTTCACAAAGTTCCCACTCCATTTATGGGTATAGAAATCTGTGACCATGTTTCAAGGCGATAATTTATTTGATTTTATTATTTTAATTTTAATTTTATTTGATTTTAAATTTATGTTCTTTGTGTTGACCCCAAAGGTTTACCCTTGGTATGGAATTATTTCCTCCTGTGGAATATTCTTGCTAGAAAACAACTGAATGCTCACTGTTGCATTTCTACTTATTCCTTTGGGTTCACCTGCTAGCTTTCCAAAACAAATCCTTATGGAGGGAGTCCCATCTGCCACAGTTTCTCCTTTGTTCTTCACCTGGCGGATGCCTTCTCCTCTCATCTGTCTCTATGCCTTCCTCTCCCACCCTTACATTGAGGATGATGGAAGTTGTTTAAATTGGTCTAAAATCTTTCGGGCATGTAGGAATTTTGACTTTTAGAAGTGGGAATATTCAGTGTCCTTTCCATCGGGCCGGAAAGAATCGCGTGGAGACGATTCAGTTGTGAATGGGGAATAATGCATTTAGGATGTAGGATGCTAAGGCATTTAATGATAGAATGAGGTTTCATATTTTTCCCTGCACTGTCTGATGGCGCGGAGGGAGTTTATTGCAGCTTTAAGTTCTGTCTGGTCATAGAAGCAATATAAAAGGACATTGAACATGAGTGGATCCACTTATATGATCCAAAGAAGGAGCCTAATTCTTTGGATCATATTTTCACTGCATAATATAATCCAACATCACATTACTGTACTGAAGCTTTTCTAAACTGATTGGTCTTGCACGGTGCAGCAATTAAGAAATAGATTACACGGGTGCTATTGGCCTGGGCTCTCTCTGCTCTCTTAGCTAACCGTCATGCTTTCATTTTCATCGATGTTACATCAAATAGTTACGTGTTAGGCAACAGTCAATCGGCAAAGTCATGACATGAGGCGTCAGTATATTGCGTCTCTAAATTGTATGTATTCTGTGGTCATACCTATTTTCTGGACGAAAAACGGAAACTTGCAGTTGAAAATAACGTGCCACTCTTGCCAGAGACCAACTAATTCTGCCACATTATGAAGAAACCCATAAAAATTCCTCGTCCGACCTCTTGCTGTAAAATTCCAAGGGATCCCCATTGAAGAGTGCATATGAGGGAACTACACGAATCATTAGAACCATGTTGTCACTTGTCATTACAGGCTACAAGAGGAAGCCTAATTTTTGGATCATATTTTCACTGCATAACCTTGGTTCCATGATCACAATTTTGATAGCACATATTGAACTCAAGGGCATATATGAACACCATTGAGAATTGGGCAAAACGACGATGAATGTTATATGTGCATTTGTATGGACAGAGTCACACTGAAGAAAGGCGTAAACTGAAGAGGAAAAACAACCTTTAACTATGCCAACCGTATGAAAGATTGGCTTGAAGAGCAAGAGGAAATTTCCAAGCATCTGCCCTGGCCTGCAAAATGCTGTCCTTGGATCTCATCCCATTGAAAATCTATGAGATAAACTGACAGGGCGCATTCGTCACGTGCTTCCCGTAATTCAAGAATTAATAACACAGCTCAATCAACAATTAGTCGTGTTATTTTTCAACCCCTTATTGAATCTTTTGTCTGAGCGGGTAGCTATTCTCCCTCACACCGAGTGGAAAAGGTCCAGGTTTGAACACTGTCGATGACGCGAGGATCTTTTATGGACATTTTTCACAGCGCAACTGAGTTAGTCGGTTTCAGGCGCTGACTGCAAGAATAGAACCCGTGGTTTTTCGTCCAGCAAAGCAGGCAAATCTACAAGAGAACAAGCAATTTACAGAAACAATCCACATGGGTAGATGAAATAGCTTTCTTGGTGATCCTAATAAATAGTTTTTTTTCTATATTGACTCCTTTCTTCATTGTATTGGAGCAGTTATTCCAGACATAAACTATTCTTTCGCAATAAAATGAAGTAAAAAGTTAGTATAATCAAAATATTAAAATGTCTCACGTAAATTTCTTTCTACCATAGCATATAAGTTTCGTAGAAACTAAAAGATAGTTAGATTCAGTTTCTAATATTTCAGTTACGTAGTGTAATTCTAATGTAGGCTATATAATCAAAAAAGTACAATTTATAGAATTTAAAGCATATTTTTCTTGCAGATGCGTCCAACGTGTCGTTGGCTGTGATCAAGCAAGACTTCACTTTGAGAAATTCTTCACAAATAGTTTTCCTGGAAACGTCCGGAATACTTTTCTTGAATGGTCGTCAAGCTTGTGCAGTTGAGTCAGCAGCTAAACATCACCCCAATACAGAAATAAAAGTTTTCATGATATGTGATCACATGAATATGAGTTCCCTTATGCTAAATATAGGCAAGGTGTATGACAATGTGAAGTTCAACACTCTCAACGTACGAGGATTTCTAGAAAAATCTCCACTGAGTGATTGGTTTTTTAAATCAGATTGGAGAACTGGTCAGTATAAAGTTGCTCATCTGAGTGATGCACTGAGGCTTGCTTTTTTGTGGGAGTACGGCGGCATTTATCTGGATTTAGATTTCGTAGTGTTGAGATCATTATTAAGATTTCGGAATTCCCTTTTTAAGGAAGTTGGGAATGGGTTGTCAAATGCTATTCTTATATTTGACAAACGCCATAGTTTCTTGGAAAACTGCCTCAAAGAATTTTCAAAGACGTACAAAAGTAACGAATGGGACTATAACGGCCCTAACCTTTTAAACAGGGTGTTGAAATCACAATGTGGATTGATATCAGTAGAGGAGGGTGACCATAAAAACTGTAACGTTACAGTTCATAATCCTAAAACAGCCTTTCCGTTTTATTGGGATAGATTTAGAATTTATTTTAATCCTTCGGAGTCAGAAACAGTCGCTCAGAAATTCAATGAGAGTTATGCTTTTCATCTTTATAATAAACTCAGTAGAGATACTATTGTACGGATTGGGGAAAAATCTGCTTATGAACTTGCCTCTAAAGAAAATTGCCCTGTGATGTACGAATTTGCCCGAAGCGTTGGAGTCTTCTAGGATTCTTCCATTCACAGTGTTTTTATTTTTGTATAAGGAAATACGTGTAGGTGGAGGGTTCATGTTCACTGGATCACAGAAGAGTGAATTGCAGTAGTCAATAAACGCTGAGGAACTAGAATCCTGCATATAAAATAATTTTCGCATGAAAAAGTTTAGCATACGGATTATAATATTACTCTGGAACAGACCATGCAAGCAACAATGCAAGCAACCGGACTTTATCTGCACCAGCCCAATAAATTAATAAATATAAATAATAAGAAAATAAACAGAAATCTATACCCTTCCCACTCCCATAATATAACCTTCCAGCTGTTGTTTAAATTAAATTTAGCCATACACACTGTGCCTTCCACGTAGGAGGCAACCCATCCGGTATTCGGCAAACCGCTGCCCACACATGAATTTCACGAGATACAGTTTTATGTTTACCTGGCATTAACCCTCTCTGGCAGCCTATTCGGTATCACCAATCGCCATCTCCCACTCGTCGGGAGAGAGCATAATTTAATTATCCTGGCGAGCGGAGGAATTTCTAAAGTCTTTTCACCTCAGGTGGAAGCGCTAGGTTCCCCCAATGAGTTATTTTGACTTTTCAGACCGCACAACATGCAAATCGGCTCGCGAACCGTCTTCTACAGACGTAAAATACTTATGGTTATTAACGCACGCTTGAGGACTGTTATTACCTATATTAAACGTTTGAGATTTATATTTGTGTCTCGTGGTTCTTATGTCACCTGCGAGAGAGAGAGAAGAGACCAGACTTCCAATTTCATTTTACTCTACCCTATCAGCGCTTTATAGACTTCAAGCATCTCTTCCCCTTAGACGTCTAGTTCTGCCAAACTTTGCAGTCCATACTTTCTAAGTAGCCTTCTATGTACATCGATTTGAACCAAACTTCAGTTTGTTCCTTCTTCTTTGAGCCTGTTCAGCGTACAGCGATATTAGCATAGGTCCTATAATTAATGGTCAGGACTCTGCGTACCTTCTCAGCTAATGTTTACGCTGCATGAAAAATGTAATATTAAATTGAATCATAGCACTTAAATATTTTTGGTCTGTGACCATTTTTAGCACCTCTTCTTCTATCTTATAAGATATACAACTTTGCATTTAATAACCTTACATTTAGAAGCATTATACTTTACTTGCGTTGTTTTGGACCATATATATTCAACAGATACGGTTCATTTTGAAGTATCATGGCCTGGTGCGGATGTTATACGACCGTTCCACCTTCAACTCGTCATCAAACTAAGACAGCTTCCCTTGGATATCGTCGTTAATATTAATAATGAAAATTAGAAAGAGAAGAGGATCCAGCATCAAACCCTAAGGGATCCTACTTGCTATTGTGGTCCTTTATGAGTACCGTCTGTCTCCAGTTCTTTTAGTGAGTACTGTATGCTGTCCAGTGTAATCCTTGGCGGTACTCTTCTCCTAGTGGATATCGCACCCTTCCATGAGGGATTTTTAGGAAAAGCGTTGCTAAAGTCTAGACATGTACAATATCAAAATTGTTAAATGCATCCAACTGTTTAATGACTACATCCTACTAATTTACCAAACTGGACATGCATGACATTCCCTTAATGAATTCATCTTGGGACACATTCAATGTACCATTCGTGTCGAGATAGTCATGAATTGCAACCTTAACCACAAAGGCCATGACCTTCCCTACCATACAAAGCCAAACTCACTGGACTATAATACAACTCCTTTAGCACCTTTGTGGGGTTTGCAAGAATCTTTTCAAGATTCAATGATTTTTTTAATGATTTTTCATCTGTGGCACCCTCTAACTATGCATAATGTATTCGGGATTATGTAGATTCATCAACACTATCAATAAAATTGTATTCTGTTATGGTAATTTTGTAGAGAACCTGCATGACGATTTATGTTAATAAATAAATATAGATCAGATGTTTGTATTTAATAATATTTATTGCAGTCCATATTTCATGACTAATATTTATTTAAATACCTTAGAAAAAGCACAATGAGCGTAAAACTTACTGGTTATATTTTTTAAATAAAGATTCAAACAAACTGTGTTCTTTGATATATGGGATCTTTAAAAAAGAGGAAGGTTTCGTGATAGATTAAGAATTGGCGGTTGATGGATTTCTCCATTACTTTGAAAAGAGTAGAGTTAAGTGCAATGGGACCACAACTGAAAGAGAGATTGTCACCCTTTTTAGGAAGTAGCCGGATATGAACAAATTTTCAAGCAGAAAGAAAAATCACCGGGTGAATAAAAAATATAAAAAGGCGACACAGAACAGGAACAAGTTCAGAAACACAGATTTTGAAAACAAGCGAAGAAATGCCATCAGTAAAAAGGGGTTTTCATGGCATTAATTTTGTTTAGAATTCTAACATGCGAAAACAGATATTGAGAATAAGTGAAGAAATACCATCATTACTTCGAGCTTTCTTGGCATAAACTTGTTCATAATTCATTCTTCGAACTTTTTTTTGTGGGAAAACCTCTGGAGACGTTGTGTGAGTAGTTTGTTGGGTGTGGAGATAGGAGGTGATTTACCAAGTTCTCCGATACAAGAGTGAGAAGAAGAAGGAGTAAGGGATGTTGATGGAAAAAAAAGATTAAGGATTTTATATGTATGTGTTAGGATTATTTGATATTATAGTAGATAGATGAACAGGCTATATGGACAATTATGAATCTTAAAATCCTTATATCTGATCTCGACAGCTACATCCAGAGATGCCAACTCACAAACCTTTCTAAGCAGATGGAATTTGATAGTGGGATAGATTCTGGGTCAGAGGTCGTGTGTTCTGAGGTCGATTTTCTGTTTTCCGGGAAAAAACTCTGGCTCTCGGGAGAAAAAAAACCATGTTACCCTTGCCTGAGGTCGACTAACTCAGCCAAGTTGTGAAAAATGCCCATTAATAATTGTGTCATATCATGAGGCCCTGGTGGTTCTCAGAGAAAATACCATTTATCTGCTTATCTATTGTAACAGAGATAGGGCTAAATAGGTCTAAAATCCTGGTGACATATGATACTCATGAGAATTGGTTCTTGTAGTGTTAGCCGCCGATGAGGTCGTCTATTTCATTTTTGGGGATCTACATGATTATCGACCTTGGTATAGGGGATTTAGAGGGTTTAATTTGCTTTACATCATGTTCAATGAACTGTTCAATAACAAGCCTATACAATAAAGAAACTTTTCTTTATTGTATAGGCTCTTGATAAGGTGAATTTATCGTCTGGGAAGTCGCAGACTTCTACTGTATATTAATCAGATACAGTACTGCATATTAATTTTATTGATCTTACCAGACTATTTAAGGAACTAATGGCGTATTCGCTGATACATCGTTGGCAGTATTACTGAGGATCGTTGGAGCAGATAGAAATATAACTTTCTGGGTAAGTCCTCAAATTTCCCACATGGCTGTTTGAGTCCTATCTTACCGATGAACATTTGTTACATTTTAAGCTCTGAGAACAAATAAAATAAAAACAAATACAGCGGATCACATTTATTGAATTCTTGGCATCTAGTAAAACCGTGATTTGAATGTTCTGCTGAATATTCTTGGTGACTTCTCTTTTAGAATTCAACTAGGAGAAATTACCTTCCCAATGCTAGTGTTAGGGTGACTACGTTTCTGTAAAATGGCCAGAAGATTGTGCAATGTGTCTTCTTGTTGAATTCTCCGTAGCCCCTTTACCAGAATCAGCGATCAAATGTAGAAATTGGGTGGAAATCAGTCTGTAGTATTTTTTTTTTTGCATGGCAAAAGAAATCTATTATAAAGTGTATTATTACTGAATCAATCAAACTGCGGTCTCCCGTATTTATCTTTCTTTGCTTCTTCATTCAAATTTAACGTAATCGCTAGGGATTTGTTCTGTTGTTCTCTAAAACAGGCCATTGAAAATTAGCTACAGATCGAGTGGAAGAACACCTGCAGAACAGCAGAATAAACTATTCTGCAAGCCTTTAAGATTGTAAGTGTCATGACATGCTACAGAGTTATAAGCTTGCCTCGAATTTGGTTATTTGTGGCTCTATTCAACTACATACCAGCAGTATGTGGCCACAGAAACAAACACTGCGTTCTAAGAGACGAAATTAGTTGAGCTCTTGGGATTCTCTTCAGCTGCTGAGATCCAAATTAGTGAACTTGTAGATCTGCTAAACTTGGGTAGCGATATGTTAATAATGGATATAAAATTTCAAAGGTCATCAATAATACATTACCTAAACTTTATTTCTAGTTCTGAAGGGATGGGAAAAACGTTTATTTTTATGATACGAGCATGCCTTTCTTGAATTTACCTTTATAAATCATCATTTTAAGTTTTGAAAGGAATTTTAAATTTTTAGAGACAAAAATTACATCATAAATGACCAAATTTTCATGTAATTTAAAGCCAGCACGTAGCCTTCCAGAGATAATTATCGGGTCATCTGTGTACGCGATAGGATACATTTTTATCAAAGTTTCTTATAATCCGATTGTCCAGTTCAATATTTCAAATGAGTTCGTCAAAGTGGAGCCATGGATATACCTACTAGTAAACGTCCCGATTACTGTTTGAGGACTGGTTAAGATCTGCACAGATCTCTTGATAAAATTGCGAAGAATGAATGTGCCAAACACCGTCGAAGTCAAACCAGCCGTTGAAGAATATTTCCCTCAGCTGCACGAACCAGATGACATCATAAGGCTGACAGTACAGGATCCATTAACAAGAGGTGATCAGACAAGATGAAGCCGCTTTGGTTGCTAAAGGCATTTCAGGAAAGGGAACTATAACAGTTTATGTTAACATGCTTCTTGCCCTAATGGCATCCGAGCATTCAGGTCTCTTGCTAAAGTTATTGACCGCAACTTTGGCCCATCTCTGCTCCCACCTCAGTCAAAACCAGATGGTTCTATTGTCATTGAAGAGGCCTCTGGATTCAGGAAATCTACGTTTCATCAA
This sequence comes from Mastigoproctus giganteus, assembly GCF_048544385.1. Lineage (NCBI taxonomy): Eukaryota > Metazoa > Arthropoda > Arachnida > Uropygi > Thelyphonidae > Mastigoproctus > Mastigoproctus giganteus. Next base: position 203,026,579 of record NC_143577.1, read on the forward strand.
TAATGATACTAAAACAATGACTCACATCAATGAAATACCTTTATTAAATAAATAAAATACGTATACTTACTGTATAAATTGTATATTAAAATAAAATATAACAAAATAAGATGATATTGTAACAAGAAATATAAAATAAAAGCGCTAAAATGCTAAAATTGTCACTTCAGCCAAGAATAAAGCTGACCTCCTAGCATCCCATTTTTCTTCCGACTCATGTATTAATGATCTTGGTAAAACACCTTCCCCAAGGTTCAGTTCTTTCCCCCACTCTTTTCCTCTTGTATATTAATGACCTTCTTCCATTGACTGGAAATCCTATCCATAGTTTTGCCGATGACAGTACATTGCATTCCACTTTCCACTTTGAGAAACCTTGCCCTGCTCAATCAGCTTCAACCTTTCGAAAATCTGCTACCAATTTCTTAAATGCTGATCTCCAGGTAATTCTTCAGTGGGGCGAAGACAACTTAGTTGATTTCAATCATTCTAAAACTCAGTCCTGTCTTATATCTCGCAAAAAGGATTATTCTGTTCCAATGCATATCTTTGGTGACACTCCAATTTCTAGGAAAGATGATATATCTTTTTTGGGGATTACCCTGACTTCTAATCTCTCTTGGCACAAGCACATCACAAATATTGCTTCCTCTGCATCTAAAAAAACTTGGTTTTTCTCTTTCCCTCTCGGCGTTTCTTTTCTTCCAAAGAGCTGTACATTCTGTACATATCGCAAATCCGCCCTAACATGGAACATTGTTCCCACATCTGGGGTGGTGCCCTCAAAAGCTATCTCAGGATTCTAGATTCCATTCAGAAGAGGGCAGTTTGGTTAGTTAATGACTTCACTCTAACAGAGTCTCTCCACTCACAGACGTACTGTTTCTGCTGTATGCCTCTTCTACAGACAGTTCCATGGGCACTGTTCTTCTGAGAAACAAACACTGCATTCTAAGAGACGAAATTAGTTGAGCTTTTGGGATTCTATTCAGCTCCCTCCTGAGATCCAAATTAGTGAACTTGTAAATCTGCTAAACTTGGGTAGCGATATGTTAATAACGGATATAAAATTTCAAAATTCCTTCTCTCTCTTTCAAAAAGGTCCCAACACGTGCCGCCACTAGGCAGCATACATTTACTGTCCAACTTCAGACTCACAGAACCAACTTTTCATCTTCCTCTTTTATTCATTCAACTACCGTTTTCTGGAACAACCTTCCTTCGAGCGTATTTCCTGAAAATTAGTCTTCTGAAGTTCAAGTGTAATGTTAACATCTGTCTAATATCTTCTTTCGTCTTCTCAACCTCCAACCCATGCACGATACTAAGTACTATAGGTTCTAATACCTGTCGTGTCTGGGGTTTTCATAAAAAAAAAAAGTCTTGGGCTAAGTAGTAGTAGTTGTTGTTGTTGTTGTAGGGATTTAGGAGCATCAACGATAGCCCATATTGCGCGGTGTATATCGTTTGTAAATTACGTGTGTTCTACGGAACATTTTCTGTTTTCTGGATGAAAAACCAAATTTCTTTGGAATGAAACCATGCTACTCTCACCTGAGACCGACTAACTCAGCCACGTTGTGAAAAAGGTCCATAAAATTCCTCACGTCATCGACGAGACTCGAACTCATGTTCTTTCTACCTTTTCAAACTACGAGGGCTCTAAAAGATTAGCAATAGATTTGATATTTGGGAGTAGTAGGAGTTTTGAAAGAGATCTCTGATTGCCTATTCTTTAAAGCTTTTGGAGAAAAAAAAACTGATCTGTTAATGCAGCACAAAATCAAGTCATCCAACAAAATTCATCCAACCTTTCCAGAATTAAACACCACTCCACAGAGATATGTTTTCTTATGATAATTGCAATGTTTATTGCAGACCATACGTATCTTTATACAAACATATGCAAATACCTATAATCCAATGACTACTTAACTCATTGTTAGACCTTGCTTTGACAAAGAGGACCAGTTTACTGTTAGAAAAATCGTTGTGTGCCTGTTGTGCTCGTTATTATTATGTCACAATGTTCTAAAATAATCGGAAAGATATTAAACATTTTATTACAGGACCACTTCACAGAGAATAATAGAAACTCGGTGATTTTCTATTCAACTGATTAAAAGAGAAGAAAAAACAAGAAAGAATGGCGGGTCATAAGTTGATGAGAAGAATACGGGCTTGGTTTACACGTAAGAATATATTTCTATGTAGTAGAACCTCATAAGTTCATCTTGAATGCTGCTTCTGTATGGGTGTTGCGACCATACGTAGTAGTAGAACAATATTTATATTATGACGTATAAATTGTGCTGCATGATTTTAGCAATCGATTTTCCCTAAAGACCATTTATTTTGCCATTGTGCTATCAATATTCTACAGAAAATTTTGCAACTGCCTAGAAAGAATATACAGAGAGAACGCAACCAGATGATGTCTGAATTCCTTTTTACCTTGCAGGTCTCAAGGCTAGGATTTGTCCATGTATAGTGCAGACAACACAGAGCAATTTCACAACCGCCCAAGAGGAATACTACGTTGAAATTTCCGACGTTATTGAGCTGCCTTCTCGTTCAACTGCTTCCTCACTACATTCCACCCCACCGGTTGCAATGATACAGATACAAAGCTCGGTTTCGGAGGAGGAGCTAATTCAAACACGAAAGAAAGAGGTTAGTGATGCACACCTTTAAAACGGGATCGACTACTTACACTTAGATGTCTTTTTAAAAGAGTGATCCTTGTTCTAGTTGCTATGGCATCCGGCATCAGTATTTGTCCATTATTTCTGGAAACAGACTTTGGCAAAATAACACTTACACTCCGAGTTTTAAACAATCCGAAAAGCCCCTTTCTACAGAAATGCTGATATTTTATTTTTTTATTTTATTTTATTTATTTACTATTGGAACGTTATAATCTATTAATTTCTTTTGTTTTTATTTAGTTTTTGGCACAACGACGAACCCAGAGTTTGTAAGGAACAGCGTTCAACAGAACGGCTTGAGAGCCATTGGAAGACAGCAGTTCTCTTAAGGGGATCAATGTCCAATTAGAAGTTCGATGATTGACCATCAACTTGAATCGAAGATTTGATAACAGTATAATGACTACAAAGTTAAGCGAAGATCAATAAATTAGCATAATCTCCGACGCTAACGAGACTATTGGGACAGATAAGCCACGGAAGTTATATGATTATAACCCGTATTGAGTTTAGAAAGAGTATTCATGTATGAAGGGCCATAGAAAAATAAAGCGCTCAGATTGTGTTCATTTGGAACTAGTTGAGTGTTTGTGTAATTCAGCTGACACCGGTAAACATAAATTAGAGGTCAGAAGTGATCAGAAGTTGAACCTGGTTAATATTGGCCTTAAGGAGAAAGTCTTCAACAAGCGCAAAATACATTTAACAGAAACAGTTTAGTATCGCACACCACTGTGGATTTTATGAAACTCATAATGAACCTTTTAAATCCACCTGGTCTGATTTTCTTCGAAGCGCAAGCAACAGCCACTCGTATATTCTGAAATTAAGTTGTAGCATCCTCAACAAAGATGTGTATGAAAGCATGATTTTATTCTTGTGGTTAAAAACCTCATAATTTTTCAAATAATTTTAAAAATTACTAAAACGCTGTAGTCCGGTGACGTCTCAACTGCTTCATATGAAAAGCTGCAGATGCAGATACTGTAAGTGCGCAAACTCTAAAATTCGCTTGTAATACAAGCTTTGCCATGTAGACGTTTTTATAGTTTTTTTTTATTAAATTATTTAAATTGTTATTAAAACTATTATTGGAAACAAACTTCAGATTTTTTGAGCTTTTATTTAAATAAGCATTATTGATTTATTCAACAAAATTTCGCCTAGAAAAAAGAACATTTTATTGATAGTGGTGGCGATCATACAAATATATATGGATATAATATGGATAACACTCATCATATTTAATTTCATAACACGGGGAAAGCTATACAGTATATGATTAACCAGAGACAGAAGGATCCATATACTGGGTTGGCTTTGCATTAGAACACCCGTTGTGTAGGAATGGACTGGACTGTGACGGTGGTGAAGGCTTAAATTTGAGAATGGCCATTCTCAAATTAGCCCAATTCCCAATTCTTATATAAGCCCAATTCACAAATGGGATTCAAAGGGTGACACAATTAACTATAGACCTGTTAGTTTAACTTGCGCTCCGGGGAATGTAATGGAGTCACCGGTTAAAGATGCATTGCAGGATCATCAAGACAAGACAGCAGTAATAATTCAGACAGAGAATGGGTTTGTTAAGGGGAAGTCTTGTCTGGCCGATTTGATTGGATACTACGATGTGGTCACAAAGGAACTAAATGTCAAAAATAATTTTGATATCATATATTTGGATTTCAGGAAAGCTTTTGACACTGTTGCGCATGGAAGACTATTGTACAAATTGGAGCATTATGACATTAAGGGAAAGTTGCTACAAAGGATAAAAGGGTGGTTAGTGGCAGAAGACAGAGAGTGGTAATCAATGGGCGCTGCTCTTTGTGGACTAATATTAGTAGTGGAGTCCCACAGGGGTCGGTGTTAGGTCCACTGTTGTTATGTACATTTATCAATGATATTGATGAAAGTATATCACGATTAATGTCGAAGTTTGCAGATGATACAAAGGTTAGCAGGGTTATTAACGACAGTAAAGACAGTATGCTACTCCAACTGGATCTAGATAAGTTCGGCAAATGGGCTGAGAAGTGACAACTGAAGATTAACATTGACAAATGCAAAGTACTGCATATGGGTAGCAATAACTGAAGAGAAACGTACCAACTGTGTGGTACTACACTCAGGGAAGTGGAGAATGAAAAATACCTGGGAGTAATTGTGCAGTCAGATATGGAGTTCGCTGAGCAGTGCAGACGGGTTGCCAAAGCACATCATGCAGTCTTATCAACGATATATATGAATTTTGCTAGCAGTAACAAAGAGGTGATTATCCCGTTGTACAAGGCAATGGTCAAGCTACACCTTGATTACTGTGTACAGTCTGGAGGCCTCATTTTAGGAAGGATGTAGAGTTGCTAGAACGAGTACAGAGAAGGGCAACAAGATTGGTGAGAGGAACAGAGGGGAGCTCTTAACAAGAAAGGCTTATTTTTCTGCAAATTGCAGCACCTAGAGACTAGGCACCTGCTAGATGATCTGATTGAGGTGTATAAGCCCTTGAACGGGTTGAGCAAGCTCAAATCCTCTTGCTCAGATTACGAACCTTATGGGGTATAGATTCAAATTGAGGCAAGACGGTTGTAGAATAGATGTACGGAAATTTGCCTTTAGCCAGCGGTAATTGATTGTTGGAACAGACTTCCATCTTTTGTTGTGGAAATTGATAGCCTAAATAAATTTAAGGCTGAGCTAGACAGGAATTTGTAGTGAATGGATGAGTGAAATGGGAGTGATTTTTTTTGACTGATGCTGCATAAGTTTGCTTTTTTGCCTCGTATACTCAACTAATGCTAATGCTAATAAGATTTTAGTCTCACACGTGGCAATCAGGTTTTTAGCCTCTGCGAGGAAGAAAGGGTTGTCAAGCATTCAAAACCTTCAATATGAAAATTGCCTATTAAAAACGGATGCATAAAAGAATACTAGAAGACTCCAATGACACGAGATACTTCGTACGTAACAGGGCAGTTTTCTTTTGCCATAAGTTCATAAGCGGTGTTTTCCCCAATGCGTACATTGATATGCTTGGTTACTCTATTGTAAAGGTGAAAAGCGTAACTCCGATTGATTCTTTTTGCGACGATCGTTGCTTTGGAAGGATTAAAATAAATCCCCGACATAACAATATAAAACGGAAAGGCCACTTTACTATTCTGAAGTTTAACATTACAGATTTTATTGTATCCCTCTTCCAATTTTTCTAATCCACATTGCGATTTCAGCACCCTGCCTAAAAGATAAGGGCCATTATAGTCCCAGATTTCACTATTGTACGATTTTGAAAATTCGTCCAGACAGCATTTTAAGAAAGGTTGGTGCTTGTCGAAGTTTAAAATACCATTTGCCACAAAATTACCATTTTCCATAAAAAGGGAATTTCGAAATCTTAATAATGATCGCAAAACTACGAAATCTAAATCGAGATAAATCCCACCGTATTCCCACAAGAGAACTAGCCTCAGTGCATCACTGAGATGAGCAATTTTAAACTGACTGGTTCTCCAGTCGGATTTTAAAAACCAGTCACTTAGTATCGATCCTTCCAGGAATCTTTGTACGTCGAGACTACGGAATTTCACATTGCCATACACTCTACCTATATCCAGAATAGGGGATCTTAGGTCAACATAATCGCTTATTAGGAACACTTTAATCTCGGTATTGGGGTGGTGTTTTGCTGCTGATTCAACTGCACAAGCTTGACGAGCATTCAAAAAAGATCTTCCAGAGGTCTCCAGGAAAAATATTTGCGAAGAATTTGTGGAAATTACGTTTTCTTCGATCACAGCAACAGAACTTTTGTGATTATCTATAAGAAACAAAAAAAATTAAAATTGTCAGTTGTATGATTCACGTAATTAAACTGCCTAGTTAAAATATTAGAAAAGCTGTATTAAAAAATTGCACTGTCTGTCTTAGAATATTAGAAATTTGTATCAGCTGACGTGTTTTAGTTGTAGTAGTGGTTGTAGGGTTTTAGGCGCATCAGCTGCCATTAGACCATATTGTGCAATACATATGTCTGGAAACTGAGTGGGTTCTGTGGTCAGTTTGTATTTCTTTACGCCAAAGCAGCTAAACCTATGAAGCATAGTACAAATTGCATTTATTCTACCGCTGCCTGGCCCCTTTCTTAGGACCGGAGACTAATGGGTTGTTGGACCGCCGTTTGCGCGAATTTCTACTCCGACACGAAGTTGCATAAAGACAACAAAGCATTGAAAGGGCACGATATATATTGAACCACTCGTGCGAAAAACTGTCCCCAATTCGTAGAGGTGGGCACACGGTTTTACTGACGAAGGCACCTCTCCGGTTCATTCCACAAATGCTCAATGGGATTCAGATCTGAGGATCTTGTTGCTCTGTTCTTTCAAGCATCTGCCTCAGTGGCTAGTTGCATCGTCTACTTGAAAATACCCTTGTCCATAGAGGTTGAGCATGTAATAATACGGGGCAGGTAAATATCCTTAATATGTTAGTGCACATTAGGACAAGTTCAGTTCCTCGATTGGTTTTCTTCATATCTTCACCTTTTTATCGATGCTGAAAAGGGTAAATCGAGACTTATGGGCACATGATTTGCTTGCAGACCACTAGGAGCAATTCTTCGCGTTCCTGACAGGAATGTAGTTGTATTTTCCATGAAGTCTGATTTTGTGAAGATCTTTTCTCTCCATCGTGTTCTTCCTATGGGGGAAGTGCTATGTGGTATGATGTTCTCATATTAAACGTGAAACATCTAACGGAAGTTAAATGTTCTTTCGTTTTGCGAGTTTGCACTTAATAATTTTAGTATTAGTATTAGTAGTATTAGTATTAGTAACGGCCGCATGGTGCAAGAAAGCCTATGGCTTATGCTGCACCAGCCAAAAAAAAAAAAAAAAATTTAAAAAAAATAAATCCGAACAAAACAATGATAAAAACAAAAAAATAAAAATAAATAACTAAATAATAATAATTAATAAAATAAAAAATAAATAAAAAGGAAATTAAACCTATCATCCTATGTGCTTGCTTCCCTTACCCGAAAGTACTATCCAGATGACCTTTGAATTTCCCCAAACTCTCGGCCTCTACCACCCATGAAGGCAACTTATTCCAGTAATTTATAACTCGCTGGCTAAAATAGAACTTCCTGCAATCCAATCTAAACATTTCCCCCCGTAACTTGAATTTATGTCCCCTAGTTCTAGCATCATTTATAATCTTGAAAATTTTGTCCTCATTCATTTTACTGATGCCTCTCAGAGCCTTAAACACCTCAATCAAATCTCCTCTAAGGTGTCTAGTTTCCAAACTCTGCAACCCACATATTAGAAGTCTTTCTTCATAAGGACGCCCTTTTGCCGATCTCACCAGGCGAGTTACCCTTCTTTGCACCCTTTCAAGAAGCTCGATGTCTTTCTTCAGGTGCGGTCTCCATACTTGAACACAGTATTCCAAGTGTGGTCTAACATAAGCCTTATATAACGGGATTATCACGTCCCTATCTCTACTTGCAAACGTTCGATAGATCATTGATAGGACACCATGGGCCTTCCTTGCAACCTGTTTACAATGCTCAGAGAATTTCATGTCTGACCGTATCGTAACACCCAAGTCCCTTTCCTCCAGTACTGGCTTTAGTTGAACTCCACCAAGTGAATAAGTTTTTTTAGGATTACTGTTTCCCAGGTGTAATACCTTACACTTTGTTGGATTAAAGCACAGCTGCCATTTTTCTGACCATTCCTGAAGTCTATCTAGGTCTCTCTGAAGAAGCTCAGCTTGACAGTGATCATTAACTACTCTACCAATTTTAACATCATCTGCAAATTTAGACATCACTCCCTCTATCCCTTCATCAATGTCGTTTATGAAAATTAAAAACAACAGTGGTCCTAATACTGATCCTTGGGGAACCCCACTTCTTACATCAACCCAATCTGAGGAATAGCCATTTATCACAACCCTCTGCCTCCTGCCCTGAAGCCATCCTTCTATCCATCTAAGGATTTTCCCAGTGATTCCAACCTGTTCCAGCTTATAAAGCAACCGCTCATGTGGGACTGAGTCAAAAGCTTTGCTGAAATCTAAATAAACAATGTCGAAATTATTCCCTAAATCCAGCTCGTGAGTGACCCTTTCGAAATAGCGAACCAGATTTGTTAAACATGATTTTCCCTTTACGAAACCATGCTGAGTATCCTTGAGAATTTCAATTCGATCCAAATGATCCTGAATTCCACCCTTGATCATTGCCTCCATGATTTTCCCTACTACTGAAGTCAGACTGACAGGTCGATAATTTCCAACTTCACTTTTAGAGCCACCCTTATGTATGGGAGATACATTTGCACTTTTCCAATCCAAGGGAATCTCCCCAGAGTCTAATGATGCTCGCATAATTAGCCTCAATGGTTCAATGCACTCGCTTGCCGCCTCTCTTAAGATTATAGGGTATATTCCATCAACTCCAGGAGCCTTACTGGTCTGTAGGCTCGAAAGTTTTTTCATTAAATAATCTTGCGAAATTTCAATATCATTAATTACATATTTTTTAACTTCGCTCCCACAATTTCCCTTTGCCACAAAAGGCTTTTCATTTGTAAATATTGATGCAAAATAACTGTTGAGTTCATCTGCAACGGCAGCTGGTGTATTTATTACTATCCCCTTTCCCTTACATAAAGGTCCGATCTGGTTTGTCCTGCTCTTCTTGGCATTTATATATGTGAAGAATTCTTTATCCCCCCCCTAAGACTAGAGAAAATGAGAATACATTTTCTCTAGTCTTTCGCTCTCTCTGTTGTAGATCCTGCCCTTTTCTTTCTAATTGCTGATCATTTTGACCACATCAAGACGATTCGACTGGAAGAAATCTCTAATTAAATCATCTTGAAATATCAGAAATAAATCAGATCAGCATAAATTATAACAGAAGTGACACTAGTATATCAAAATACAATTGAATTTCCAAACCAGTTGCACCGTGTGGATTCTTTGGATCACGTAATACATCACTGTGTGGGAAAGACCTTAGTTCGAATCTCGTCAATAACGCGAGAAATTCTTATGGGCCTTTTCCACGACACGGTTGAGTTAGTCGTACTGAGGCGAGGATAGCATGATTTTTTCTCCCGGAAACTCGGGGTTTTCGTCCATCAAATCGATCACAAAAAACACGCAATTCACAGATATTATATACGCAATAGCTTAAGTTCCTGATGCCCCTAAACCCCTACAACAATCAACCATCTCACATACTGTAGATAGCAGGCTTAATGGCATGGCTCATACTTAGCCAGTGGCAAGACTCAGCTTCTTTCTTTCCAATCTACAAACTGCTCTCGTCTAGTCTAGTGATTACCTGGATCCTTTTTTTAAAGGTTCTTTCTTGTTCCAAAAAGGCTATCTGGGACTGTGGACCATAAGACCTTATGGGACTGTGGAATCAACGGCATTTTGGGGTCAAGATCCTCCTCCTCCTCCTCCAAAATTTTGTGTTTGAAATTTAAATAATAAATGAGAATACAAGGTACGGGTAATTTTGTTTCTATGAAATTTTGTAATTTGTACTGTAATTACGTTTCTATAAAATCTATGAAAGTTTATACAAAGAATTTTTTTACTTCATTCTATACTTAAGAGTGTTGCAACATTAAGTGGCAGCATACTCATTTATTTATTATATATTAAAATTACCTTCATGTTACGTTCACAATTCGAGTTTGCGTCCAGATGGCGCCACTCATTTATGACATGTTATTTTAATGATGCTGTAATTGTTAGAATGCGAATTACTATTTGCTTTTTATTTCTATTTGCTTTTTTAAATCTACAATTATGTATAAATAAAATTTTGGAAATCCACAAATACCTTTAACGAAATTTTATAATATTTTTTTTTATAATTTATACCTATATATTTTATTCATATTCATTAACGTTTTCTGACCATATCGATAATTAAATTTAAACTCTTCACAATACCGTTACTTTTATTGTTTTATATTTTAGTTAGATGTAGTTTAATTTATGAAAACAAAAATAACATAATCAGCTTTGAAAGAATTGTGCGAACAAATTCCTTACGTAGTATATTTTTAAGCGAATTGATTTTCATTTCTTCTCTACGTGGAAACCGAAAGAAATAAAATTTAGATTCATCGTCGTAAATTCTCTTGCAGTTTTGAAGCGCTTATACGCCATCTTTAATATTTTATGACATACATAAAATATTAAAGATGGCGTATATTAAAATATTAAACATAAAAATATAAAATATTACCATAATAATAATTATAATTCACTAATCAATTAACTTCATCTATCACAGTTATTCAAGATGTCTACATACAACTGTAATGTTTCCTAATCTGTTATGCAATAAGTAATATGACTTATCTTGTTATCATGTGCTGTAAATATCAAGTGAAGCTAAGCCAAACCTCCTTGTGCTATGGGGATTGATGTCCATTGACCATATTTTTGTTAGAGAGGTATTGTATTGTACTGTAGTATGGTTCAAATATATGGAAATTGGTCTGCATGTATATACGTAGTTTGTTTCTTTTATGTAATGTTCATTAAAGGTTTGTAAATTTTTGTAAATAAATGTGTGCCGGTGTTAGCAAAACATTAAGTTTTGCTAACACCGGCCTTACACACCCTACAATCCAGAATTTCTGTGAATGGCAGTCAGATTTGCGCTTGTGGGGTGGGATTATGATTTCAGTAGGATGGAAATCAAAACACAACAACTAACACAAGCCAAACAATAAAATTTTAATCCCTCCCCCACACAGTCAAACATTCAAAGCATAAAAATCGATATACATTTCCATATTCAACGAGTTAAAAGCTGCTACTTCACTTGGTAAACTTATAAATTACCCCAAATAAATATTTTAATGCTAACATATGCAATTGTGTGTGTGTGTACACTAACTAGTAAATCCAGTTATGCCCTTAAACTATTTTTAATCTGAATGATTTCAAAGTTACTTACTTTTCTTCATGGGGAAATGACCGAAAAACAGAACTGCGCACAATGCAATTGCAACGAAAGATAATAATAAACATTTGAATCTTCTCATCTCACGCTCTCTTCTGTTCCAGCTCAATGGATTTAATGCAAAGCTTTATACTCAGTCTTCTAGTGTTCTCCTGTTTCACAACGTAAGAAATGTACGTTCTTAATATATCCTTTCTTAATATATTCCATATATTAATTTCTATTCGTTCTCATTCATGCACGTTCTCAACGTAGACCAGGTGTAAAAATCATCACATACTCTTCCATCAGGTGCTTTCTTGCCTATCTACTCAATCGCTAAATTTTCTCACTTATGAGAAACAACAGCACACGAAATCGTAAGGATTACAAAATGCGTAAGATAAAAATACAACGGCGCATCAGACACCCTAACATATTGCGCCACTGTGACTGATTTGCCTACAGTTAATAAATCACAGCTGGAACAGTTTGTGCGCGTCATCAATCTGCCATATGACTTTATTACATACGATGTACAATAATACGATGTACAATACAATAATATACAATAACATATTTTGTATATTATTGTGTATTTAATCCTGTAAAAGTCTCGGGTCGAGCACGCATGTACTCTTGTTTATTGTACATTGTGTTCCTCGCACCTTAGTCTGTAAATATTCACACCCTTCTGGCACAGAGCCGTCCCGGGGTGACCCAGGGTTTCTTGGGAAATAAACTGATTTTAATAATAATAATAATAATAATAATAATAATACAATACAATACAGGAATAATAATTGAGGAGTAAACTTTTAGGAATAATAATAATAATCTTCTTCACAGGTGGCTTCCAAGTGTTCTCATTTAGTAATCCATTGTAATGGTTGTTTTTCAAAGTTTTGCGGCTTATCAGCGATTTTTTTTTTTCCTTTTCCTTTATTGCAAGCAGTCGACTTTGAGGAAGAAAATGAAAATTAGATATAATTCTCAGAAATAATATAATAATTTACACCAGTCTAATTTTTAGGAGCATCAGATTGCGCGGTATGTATGATGTCTGTAAATTGGATGGTTTCTGTGTTTTATTTTTTGTTTACTGGACTAAAAACCAGAGTTTCTGGGAGAAAAACCCATGCCACCCTCACCTGAAACCGACTAACTCAGCCATGTTGTCAAAAGGACCCATAAAAATTCCATGTATCGTCAACGGCAGTTGAACTCGGGTCACTTCCAACTGGTGCGGGGAGGATTGTGATTATACCAACCATATCACCCACGAGAGCTTTCAGCCTGATGAGGTGAGGTCTGTATACAGTGGCGGACAAAAAACTGCATCATCTTAAAAAGAGTAACATTTGTAGTGAAACGTATAAGATATTGTTTGATTACAGTCATCTCGTTTGTTGCAAAGCAAAGGTATTGCGTCAGATAACGCTTCTATTTCATCAGACAGTAATTCAAAGTGTTGCATCAGCTGTTTCTATAAATACGGCGTTGGAAGGGTATACACGCTCATTAGTATCCTGTTTTTCGGAGGTGTAAGCATGGCCCCATATGTTCAGTTGACACCAAGAAAAAAAAGTGTTGCTGTTGCTCTGTCCCAGGAAGGGCTTTCTACGCGTGCTTTCGCTGATAAAATAAGCTGCCACCAGTCAACAGTATCCCGGGTGCTGAAATTAAAGCGTGAAACCTGTGATGTGAAGAGAAGACCTGGATCAGGCCAACAAAATATTGAGGACTTATTTTGCTGATTTACAATACATAATACTATTACGATAACTTGTCATTTCAGTTTGTACACGTAAATGCAATAAAATGTATGTTTGGTTGTCATGATTGTCATTTGCATGATTTCCATATTTCCATTAATTACGCATTTTACCCTTTGGGAAGATATTTATGGCAATTAGGTATATCAGGTGGAGTCTTTTTATTGGATTTCATTCACAGAGATTTATATCCAATCTAACAAATGCATTTCGAACATTTCTGCAACCCACAATGCAGCGCAAAACACATTATTGTGGATTTAAAAAGGATATAAATCCACATATGAATAGTGTTGGCATTCGAGGTGAGCGGACACGCTTCGTCAGGGTTTCCCAGTTAAGTGGATTGGATCGCTGTGATTATTGTTTTTAAATATTTGATTTATTTAGATATTGTTGGATTATTTTGTTATAGGTTTTCCTGTAACAGTTTGATTTTAATAATATTATAGATATAATTTTTTTAAAGTTAACTTTCATTGATATTTAGCTAATTTTATAATGGTAGTTACGAGGTCTGCCTTAAACACGTCACAGGGTATCGTGACTCACACGGAAATAGCCGATGGCAACTTACGGGTGAGTCATGATTTAATCCGTTGCGGAACCTGTGGAATGTTTTCCAAGGTCGACCTGGTGAGTAATCATAGCTCACATGGGTGGGGATTCTTTTCTTTGTGATCGATGTAAGGAGTGCACCGATCTTAAATTACAATTTGGTGCACTGATGGAACAATTTCAGTCACTGAAAACACGGGTGCTTGCCCTCGAGAATAATGCATCTGGGAGCTCGTCAGAGACTCAAGACTCCAGCAATCTGCCAAGTGATGCACACCCGATTCGGGCCTCAAAACAGAAAAACCAAGTGCAAACTACTCTGGTTAAAAAGGACATTGTTTTATTAGGAGACTCCATTGTCAGGGAAACGTGGAATATTTTTTGTAATAAGGATAGGTGGAGTAGAACCAGGGTATGTCTGCCGGGAGCAACTATTGATGATGTCACCAACAGATTGTCAGATTTTAAAGAGGGTAAAGAGAATATTATTATTCATGTGGGGACTAATGACATTAAACGTACACGATCTGACGATTTGTTGGAAAAATACAGGACCATGCTGAGGAAATGTCGCGAGCTAGGCCATAATGTCTATGTGTCTGCAATTCTGCCCAGACACGATAGGAGGGATTATATGTTAAAATCCTTGTGTATTAACTCGAGACTTGAAGGACTCTGCAAGGCTTTAGGGGGTAAATTTCTATCAGCATGGCCCACACTTGTAGGTAGAAGGAATTTGTTTTGTAGAGACGGGATACACTTAAACAAAGGTGGTGCAAAAGTTTTTGCCAGTATTATTGAGGATACCTTAAAGGTTCAGGGAAACTGCTAGTTAGGGGGGATGTGGGTAATACTGACACGCGTTTATCTGATAATATTGGTCAAAGTAACTCTTGCACATACCTTAAGAGTTCTTATCTGTTACCCCAACTGGACATATTATCTAGATGATCTGGGGGCAGAAACTGTAAGGACCTGTCCTTACAACTGTTATTTAATAATGAGAGTTATTGATATTGGAAAATTATTAAGGAATATTAATACAGACAACCATTTAAAAATATATATGGTCAAAACTAATAACAGAATTTGTATACAATAGTTCAGATAAGTCCCAGGTTTAATTGTGCTCGTTTCGCCTATTACCTTTAAGCAAGAGGAAGATTAACATAGCAACGGGGGGAGGAGGCGTTTCGAACACGCGATTCAATAGGAAACACTGATGGAGCAGACCGTAGCTAATGAGCACAGATTAGGGTAAACATTTCGCCCCTAAAGAACAATGAGCCGAAACAAAAACAATTAAGATAGAGATGGAGCTCAGTAATGGAGATACTCAAGAAATTTAAGTACACACTTTAAAAATTTCACGATGGCAATTAACGACAGGTGTAGCCAGACAAATACAGGGCGTAGTGGGTGTGGATGTGAGGTCACAAAGAAGATCTGGAAACTTCCGTTTACCTTTCTAGAAAATTCTAGAAATTTCTGGAAACAGGAAGCCCCCCCCTTAAAAAAAGGATGGAAGACACGCCCACGGAAGAGTATAGGAGATGAATGGGAATTACAGGGGAAGGGATGTACAGGTCAGCGATTGGCCAGAGTGAAAAGCGTAGGAAATTTTGAAATTCAGAGTGAGGAGAAAGAAAAGTTTTTTTGGCAGAGTTTTTGGCAGTGCGCAGAGGAAGACAGTCGTGTGAGAGAGTCTTTGGCAGTGCGTAGAGGAAGACAGTCATATGGGAGAGTCTTTGGAAGTGCGTGGAAGAAGACAGTCGTGTAGCAGAGTCGTTGCTGAGTTTTGGGGAGATGGTTTAGTAATGGGAAGGAAATTTTCCTTGTGAGAAATTTCGTAAGTCTAAAGTTGGGGAAAGAATTTGTCCATGTGGAAGAAAGATGATCCAGAGTAGCCAATGAATATAACAACGTTGTGAGAAGCTGATGAAATTCATAGTGAAGGAAGGAGAGCGCCCAATGAGAATTCTAGAGAATGACGTAAGAAAAGGATCCTTATTCAACTCAACAGAGCGAACCTCAGGTAGATTGATGTATTCCAAGGATGAGCAACCGCCCACCTTCTAGTCTACGGCCTTACGCTGATGGTTATGGCAGCCCTGAATAGAAAAATCACTTGGAAAACCAGTAAGTGATAGTTCAGTAAGGAAAAATCTTAAGTTAGTGAAGGAAGGACTCTAGGGGAAATAGTTAACCTATGGGAGAAATCTAAGTGTAATTGTACCCGTGTACACAGAATTGTAGTGAAATTAAGAGTAGGACCTTATGGTAAAGGTTTAGTAATGGGTAGAAAGGATACTTTGATATAATAGTTAATTTTGGGGGAATGACTAATTAAGTAACAAAGGATTGTAGTTGAATATGATATTATAGTGAATTTGGATTTATAGAGAGTATAACTTAGAGTGATAGTAATTGTTTAAACGGATAAAACACTGATTGAGTGCCCTGCTAATTAAAGAATTATAGGATTAGATACGGGAAGACGGTTAATTACCATTGTTGATTATGAATGATGAACAGGTCTGTAGTTGAGGAAAGGTTTTTCTAACTGAGATATGATGTAAGGATTATGAGATGTAATGAACTCCTAGATCTGTTACAACCCAAGAATGAGACACACGAAGAACATGATGTTATGTATATATGTATGAAAATTCTGTAGTTTGAATTACAAGGATAATTACACAGATAAGGCCTAGCAGTCGAACAAAGCCACACATAATAAAGTTCACAGTTAATCGTAGTTATAGATTGGAAATGTATATAATGTCAATAAATATTATTATGATTTGGCACTTATGTGTCTGTCAGTCATTTTGAACTTCAACCAGTCCAGAGGAGGAATACCTAAATTATTGAGACCCCCCCTAGAGTCTAGAATCTTCTGGGAGATTACAAGTCAGGTGTAAAGTGGGAGGGGACTAAACGGGGGGGCACAGTAGAGTACAAGGAATAATTAAACAAGACACATGCATTAAATAAATGAGAAAATATTTATTTAAATGCATTAAAAGAAATAAAAAATAATAACATTTAAATTCCACCCCCACAAAACGTTTCAAGTGAGCGGGTAGCTAATGCCAGGGAAGAGAGCCTGAAAAACTTCAAGGGTTGTGTTAGGGTTGTTTAATATACAAGAACAGTAAGTCTTAATTGTTTATATAGTGATGATGATCCGAAAACCCTACAACAACAACTGTGAACAACATCACGTTAATCCTAATATAGTTTGCTTCCCATTATATTTTTCTTTTAATTACACATAAATGAACATTAAAGTGTGTTTCTTTTGGAGTGCTCTTTTTGGTGTATTCCAAAAGAAACGGAACAACCACATACGTTCTGGTGTTAGTTTATACGCTTTTGTATTGTGAGGAAACTGCAAAACACAGAATTTGACATTGTGATGACATTGACTCCGTGTGATGACTGACTCTTTGTTACTCTACATACGCATTTTATCACGTGCCTCACTTTGCTATACTGGTAGCTTTTATTTTCTATATTTCATTTGAGTTTATTATTCGTGTGTTGAATTAGAATTAAGGGAACACGTAACAAAATCTTATATTATAAATGTATTAATTATTACTGCTTTAATCTTATTTCATATTAAATAAAGTAAAAGATATTTAGGACATTTTGTCCGTCGTTTCTTTTGCTTTTTTTTAGATGGAAAGCTCAATGATGAATGAGGAATGGGCAGAAGCCAAAAAATCGAAAGCAGAGACATTTAGAATTATGAGAAGATATAGTTAAAAGAGAAGATCTCGGCTTTGAGCAGAGTGGCTGTGCATTAAGTTGCACGAGATGATAGGAATTCGTAAAGGCCAGCAACCTGTAAGCGTTGTCGTTGCAGAGCTTTTCTAGTTCAATTCTTAGTTGATGGAACAGTTCTATGGTTTTTTCTGGAAAAAAGCGACATAGGCTGCCCAGGTTTTTTAAGTTGCTTTAAAGAGGATGTCTTGTTTCAGCATTACTTGGGTGAGGGGGGGGGGGGTCTCGATGAGAGTGGAACAAGCAGTCAATGCTGGGAGGGTCTAATCTTCCTGTTAGCAGATGGGCTAATGTGAAAATGTTTCTTGTGTTAATTGTCTGTTTCCAGCTAGGAACACTGACATTGGAAAGTAGGATGGCTTTAATAAGCTGACGCTGCTTTTTAGCAATACACTTTCACAGCCTATCCTGGTGAAAGGAACGGAAGCATTGGACGTGATAGGAGTGAGAGAACGCAATGCGGAGCGATGAATCATTCTACACAGTCTAAGCATCAGATGGATGCACCTGTAACGTTCGTCAGCTTGCAGTTTTATCACATGTTGCATTACGTCATCAAAGATGTCTCAGCAGTGGTATACGCCTGATTTACAATATCTACAAACAGTGTACTGTTTCTCGAAGTGCATCTGCGTAATTCTGAACACTTCTACCTTATTTGCTTCAGGGAATCGTTTTAGGGAATTTCTAATTTTCAGAAACTTCCGATTGCTCTGGTCATCCATGGCATGCTATAGAAGCTGAATGAGTTGAAAAATTGCTGATTGAAAATGAATTTTTATACGTGAGAATGCCAATATAATTTCATATAATTTTGAAAGTTATCGATTATTTAGAAGAAAGAGTCTGACTAGATTAAGATACTCTACATCTGGGACTCCAGTTCTCTAGTCTAATATGTATACAAAAAATTAGTAGACAACATTGACAAGCCTACCATTTACGCTAGCGCTTTTATAGTATTAATCTCGAATGAATGTTTCTCACACACAAACAGCTGGAGATTACTATCTCCTTGAACAATTGTTTCTTGGTACAATACAATTATTCTAACCATTCTGTATCGCACTGTTACTAGGAGGGAATAACTAAAAATTCGTGAGGATCAGGTTCATCGCATAATACTGAAGTTTGGCAGATGAGGATGGACCGTCCCAGTGAGGAAATTCCACCGCCCACAAATGGGAAACCGTCCAGTAATTGTGTGTGGCATCTGTCATTGACCATGCAGTGGCTGTTAGCGAATCCCGATGACAATCTAGTTGAGCTCATCTGGAACAATGCACCCGACACAGATTTCAACCAATCTGAAATGTATAAAGGGTATTTTATAAAAGGAATGAATTAGCATCACCAGACACAGTTATATACACCCAATCAATCCAGGTCTTGCAAAATGGCGTCATCGCTAATCGTAGGCTATTTGTTCCTTCTCTAATATTTTAGTAAACTCAACATTAAAACAAAATTCGCAATTAAAATGAGGAAATGAGGTACAAAGATATCTAGAATACTCCATTGCTACGTGCAATGTCATAAGTCACTGGACAGTTTTGTATTGCCAAAATTTCATACGCACAGTTTTCTCCAATTCTTACCAGAGTATCCTTGCTCGCCCTGTTGTGAAGATGAATGGTGTAACTCTGATTGCATTTTTCTACAACTTTGACTGCTTCCGAAGGATTAAAATACCTTTTCCACTCTTGCCAGGGAAATGGAAACGCTACTTGTTGTTTATAAATGGAGATATTGCACTTATTATTTTCTGCATCTTCCAGCGATGTTACTTGGCACTTAGACCTCAGTACCCTATCTAAAAGTTGGGGCCCATTATGTGCCCATAAATCACTTCTGTACGTTTTAGCAAATTCACTGACACAGTTGAACATAAAAGGGTGGAATTTATCAAAAACAAGGATTCCGCTTCCAATTCCTTCACTGTGACCTTGAAATAGCGAATTTCGAAATCTGCTCAATGAACGCAACACAACGAAATCCAAATCGAGATAAATTCCACCGTACTTCCATATGACAGCGAACCTTAACGCGTCACTGAGATGGGAAACTTTATACTGACCAATTCTCCAGTTTGATTTCTTGATCCATTCTCTGAGTGGAGTGTCTTCCAGAAAGCTCTGTACGTCCATCGTACGGAAATTCACATTTCCATAAACTATGTCCATATTCTGCATAAGCGAAGTCATTTCAATGTCACTGTTGGTCATGAACACTGTTACTTGAATGTTGGAGTGATGTTTAGCTGCAGACTCAACCGAACACGCTTGGCGACTAGTCAGGAAAGGTCTTCCAGAAGTTTCCAGAAAAAATATCCCACTCGACCTTGAAAAAGCGAAGTACTTCTTGATCGTTTTTGGCCAGTAACTGGAAAAGTCTTCTTTGCCATTATCTGTAAGAAAAAATACATTTAAATTTTTCTGATTCTTCTCAGCAAATTGAATAGGTAATCTTGCATTAGAAATAGTTTATTCAAATTGAGCAATTTTATGAAATGAGGTAAAAATCATAATGGAGATATGTAGTTCTAGAAATAGGTTCTTTCTGCTTGAATATCATAACGAAAAGGATCAAAGACTTTATTATATAAAATATGGTTAGGCAGCTTCGGAAAACTGTTCTGTTCCCCTTTCTTTTTTGTGAGCTTCTGTGATTATGCTTCGGTATAATATGATATTCGTGCTTTATGCGAAACGTTTAGAAATTATGTACTACACTGAAAGTAAAACGGTGGTACTGGTCCAAAGGCTATAAAATGGCATCTGATGAATATTATGAAAACCAATCAATAATTTGCAAGTATTCCATTAATCCAAAGAGTTTCAACAACATTCAGCAAGTGGGATCCATCAGAAATTTGAACTAAAAGAAATACTGTATCTGTAATAGGAATTCAAAGAATACTACAAAGGCTTTCTGCAAGAATTCCTTCTATAATACCGAGAGTGCGTGTGCATACTCTCGGCTTATATTCAAAGTTTCCTTTCTTGGGCAAATTAAAAGATGGGGATATTAGGCGAAAGACTGCTTATTTGAAACAGTTGCGATTCGCTTCTTCCAGTAAATTTAGATTAGAAAATCTGGGCTGTCATTGTGGGCCTGACAGAAGCTTTGATTATTCATTGAGAACGATTTGAGCCAAAACGTTTGGTGAAAACGTTCAGAAGAGAAGATTTGAATAAAAACGAGCTGATTTTTTGATACTGTTCATATTTCCATACTTCATTCATTGTCATATATGGCACTAAATTGTTTTCTTTAAGCTGGTGGTAACAATGTCAAACATCTATTTATGTGGTAGTGCATTAAGGACCAGTTAAGAGATTAAAACCTTTTATAAACCCGTCAGAGTGAATATTTATCATTGATATACAAGCAGCACCCAATACAACTATTCAGAAAAGTAAACAATTAAATACGTTCAAATCCAAATGACCCACCAATAAAAGAGTCCTGTCCACCGTGCATGCTATTGGGTTTCTACTACTCCTACTGGAAGAACTGGAGGAATGTGCGGTTTCATCCCTTGCACAAACACAACGTTTATAATCATCGATCCATCTCTCACACCTTTGGGAAATGCTTCGAATACATCAATGACACCAGGATTTTTCATGAGACCCTTTCAAACCTGGTCGAGTTAGTCTGTCTCCAGATAGGTTTCGTGTTTTTTTATTCCCAGAAATGTGGGGTGTTTTCAGCAAATCAACCGAGAAATTATTACATACACGCTATACACACCTCATAATGTTAGTTGCTTTGATGCTTAAGACACACCTAAAATCGCATGATTTCATTACATATCTAAACAGGCATACGAGAAAGATTACAGATTTCAACGAGCATACAAAAAATAAGCCTCGTTAAGAGATTTTCAACTTCTCTTAATAATAAACAACTTTCAGAATTATTATTTACCACATCAGTAATAACATTATTGGAGCATATATATACACTTTGCCGCGTGATTATGTTGTTCAGTTTCTAATCTATCTAGAAAATACACAACCTTTGTATAGACATGTACAGTATGTCTATACAAGGGTTGCCTAGTTTTTATGGCAGAACATCGTATTTTTCATCCAGAAAAACAAACTAACTACTGAATACACTATTATGCAAAAAACCTGTAGCTTCTCATAGGAGTGGTCTGGATATAAGAAAAGCATATCAAAGGACCCTCGTGAGGTACAGAAATGATGAAGGAAACAACACCGATACAACAACGGAAACAAAACGGTACAGAAGGACTTCATTCAAAAATGGCAACATAGCATTGGCTGCCATGATACAGATGCATCACTGCCAAAGAGGGAACAAAGGGAAGAGGTGGTCCTCAGTAGAAGATATGGCCACCCCTAATGTCGATGCAGGCTCTGCACCGCCTGTTCATTTAGAACAACGTTGTTGATAAGTTCTTGCAATAACATCGCCCATTCCTCTGTCAGCGCCATCTTCAGCTGGTGAACATTTTCTGGTGGGTGTGGACGTGCCGCTAGGCGTCTCCCCAGAGCGTCCCGGACGTGTTCGATGGAATTTTGATTGATGGAACAGGCAGGCCAATCCATACGAACAATAACCTCACTTACGAAAAACATATCACAGCTGCAGTGCGATGGTGTGTGGCGTTATCATCCATAAAGGTGCCTCCGTAGCCAGGTGGGAAGGAGCAGCAGTGCTTCTTGATTAGACCGGGGTTCGAGCCGTCACCACCAAATACGGAGGATGCGGAAAGGTCAAGGGAATGACCACCGCATATTCCGGAGCAATATGGCCTTAGTTGCTAATGCTCCTAAAAACCAAATAACAAACAAACAAACATCCATAAACACGAGTTTGGGGCCAATGGCTCCTCGGAACAGGCGCTCACTGGGAAAGATTACCTCAGTACAATAGCGTGCACCGGTTACAGTACTACCTTCCAGTATCTGGAGTTGTGTACGTCCATCCAAGATAACGCCTCCCGAGACGAGAACACCTCGGCCGCCATATCGATCCCTTTCAGTGATGTTTGCGGGGTGCTACCGTGTGCCAACCTCTCGCCAGATTAGCTGACGCCCAGAATCGCTGCTGAGACTGAATCTACTCTCATCAATAAAGAGTACCTTAAGTAAAGATTTTGTGGTTGTAACCTTTAGAAATAATGTTGGTCCTTAAGTTTTGCACACCAGTATACAAGCAATTATAGACAGTACAAACTGAGTGATCACTAAATTATGACCACCTACCTAATAGTTCGTAGGTCCTCCTTTTGCCCTCAATACAGCAGCTATCCGACGTGGCATCGATTCAACAAAATGTTGGAAGCGTTCGGGAGGTATGGCCAACCAAGCTGTTTGTAATGCGGTAAGCAATGCAGGTATGGAGGTGATTGGTGCATCCAGACGCCTTGTATGCCTTTCCATAGTGTCCCAGAAGTGCTCTATGGGATTAATATCGGAGGAAGTTCGGAGGCTAATCGATATGCTGGAAGTCAGAACTGTGTTACTCAAACCATTCCTACACAACAAATGCCCGATGGCTCCGGGCATTGTCATCTTGGAAGACACTCTCGCCATTCGGGAAAAAGTGCAACATAGCGGGGGTGTACACAGCCAGCAAGCAGTTGACGTTGTTCCACATGAACCAGGGGTTCAAGTTCCTGCCAGTGAAACATGCCCCACACCACGCATCTTATGCCTCTTTCATTGTCTCAAAGCCAGCTGACCCCTGCCAACCCCTAATAAGCTTGGACCCATGGCCACAAAATACTCTAATTAAACCTTATGAAAACAGAAAAGCTAGCGTGCTCCAGAGGGGGCATAATAATACTCAGGTATAGCAATTACAGAGTGTCCCATCCACACTGGCATCTGTAACTATCAGATGCTACATTCATAACATAAGAGGCATAAGTTGCAAACTCCATACACTTCAATCTATTCTCCTTACTGCAGAGTACGATATTATTTGTTTAATGGAGACCTGGATGAACCACAATAGATGTATTGACACTCTTTGCCTCCCTTTGAACTATGCTTCTCAAGTTAATGGACGCGCCATTCGCCGCGGTGGTGGAGTTGCAATTATCTATAAAAATTCCTTTTCTCGACATAGGACCAACTCAAGTAGTTCCGAAAACTTTGAAGCCATCTCTGTAATCCTTGACCTCAATGAAATTAGAATACAGGTTTGCACTGTCTACCTCCCTCCAGAACACACCCTAGAGGTTAGAACGGAATTAGCGACCTGGATTACTACCAATCTCCAACCCAACGTCCCTACTATTCTCGTAGGGGACTTCAACATGCCCCTGCCAAGGTACTCAACGGCTCGGTCTTCTCTGGAAAACATGCTACATATGCTCGACCTTCATCCTCTTCAAACTCCCCCAACTCGCGGAAATCAGCAGCTCGACCTCATTTTTCACAACATACCTCATGCAGAACTTATCCAACCAACCATCTTCTTCAAATCAGATCATCAACCGTTAGATTGTGAATTTTATGCCCATTCCGACCTCTCTAATGCCTCGGTTGAAGGATGTGGCCCGCTGCATACGAGAAGAGTCTTTTCAAACAAGTTCATTAAGCAAGAAATAATCCTCCATCGCCTCACTACGTATAAATGGAACTGTCTGTTAGAAAAGTCAGTGCCTGAAGCCGCTTCCATCCTGGCTGAAGAATTATTTCAAATAGCTTGTGTTGGTGCGTCTAAGGAGATTCGGATCTCACATCGATCTAACTGGTGGTTTAACAACAATATGAAGGTTGTGTTTGTAAGAAAACAAAAGGCTTACAGAAAATGGCAGAAAACCAGAACCGCTGAAGACTACATCGCTTACAAAAAAGAACGAGCCTGTTTCTTAAAGCACAAACGCCAAGAGTACAACCTTGCAATTTCTAAAAAGCTTAAACAGTCTAAAAGAATCAATAACAACAAGAATACCAACTTCACCATGGATGAAACTTTATTTAGGGAATGGGCGAACAGTATCTTCGGAATCTCTCCAGACCCTAATTTAAAGAATAACTCTCTCGCACCAGACAATACCAGTTGGCTGGTAAATTACATGAATAACATGACTCCATCCGGATCCAATCTTGATATCAGACCTCTACTAACAGAAATCACCATAACCAAAGAAAATGTAATTCAGGCATTAAATAGTCTCCCAAATAAATCCACTTCTGGCCCTGATATGTTCCCCCTCTTCATCATGAAAGTAAGCAGTCCATTCATCATCGAGGTCTTGCTACACATATTTAGAGAAACCCTACACACTGGAATTATCCCTGAAATATGGAAACATTATATTGTAAAACCTGTGCCTAAAGTCAAACATCCGAAAGACAAGAAGGATTTTCGTCCAATCTCTATAAGCTGCAATTTACTAAAATTGTTCGAGAAGACTCTGCTGCCAATTCTTGTTATGCATTTTTTCCATAAAAGACCACCATATTTACACACTGTGATTCCAAAGAGATCAACTGTGACTAATCTAATGGACACCCTATTTCGGATCCAAATGACTCTGAACGCCAAAGAACAGATTGATGTAGTATTTTTAGACATTAAAGCTGCTTTCGATAATGTCTCAATCAATTCCTTGATGACAATACTTGAAAGGCACTTCAGAATACAGGGAGGCCTATTAAAAGTCATCGTTTCCATTCTCAAACAAAGGCATTTGAGAGTAGAACATAGAACCTTCCAATCGAACCACGTCGTCTACAGAGGAGTCCCCCAAGGTGGCGTCCTTTCCGCACTATTTTTTGCTGCCGCTTTGGACCCCTTCCTATCTACGCATCCTGACTGCAGCTCTTACGCAGATGATATAAAACTCTTCATCTCGTCAAAACACGGTGACAAATCTGAAGCAATCAACGCCCATGCCACTGCCCTAATAGAAGAACTTGTCCATTATCTTGAGAATATTGGCCTATCCATAAATCCGACCAAGTCAGCACAAATGTCTTTCACCAACCTGAAGAAGAAGATGAACATAAACATCTACATAAATGGTATTAGAGTGCAAAAGGTTTCTCATCACACTGATCTAGGGCTCACCTGGGATGAAGGCCTGACCTTCCAACAGCACTTTGCCAACACTAAAGCAAAAACTCTGTCAGCAATGTGGGCGATAAGACAGGAACTTACTGGAGTAAACAACCAAAAACTTGCCACTCACTACATACAAACATGTCTTGTTCCCATTCCCATGTATGCCTCGACGATCTGGTCCTCTGCTTCCCTCACTAACATCAAAAAATTCATGGGTATCGAGTACTGGATTTTAAGGTGGTTGAACCGTGTTAATGGCCTCCCTTTCACCATCTCGAGATCAATCATGTATGCTAACCTCGGTTGCACCCCTTGGAATCAGTTGCTGATTACAGGAAATCTGCGTAATCTCTGTCAACTCCTCACCGATCGCTTTGACGCTCCAAATGTCCATAATCTTGTTGCAGGTCCTAGGCTTTCCCGCGTCCTTTGCAATAGTTCATGGATTCCCCTAAGAAGCTTATTACAGAATTTAACTATGCTTAGAAGATGTTTTCCGTCTAACATCCTCCAAACGTACAACACCCTGAAGATTGATCCCCACAAGTTCTGTGATGAGAAAGCGTACAGATCTGAGAAGATACAGGACATGTACCGCCACATACAACTGTAGAAGTTTCCTGATTATCTCCTTCAGGATGGAATCTCCCATGAACTCTACTTTGCTGAAGAATTAATTTGTTTTAAATCATTATGTGTTTTGTATGTATATGTATTGGCTGTATGTGCACACATTAGGACGCGTATGTGTTTATATGTCTCTACCTTTTGCTCGTGTCACTGTATATATTTTTATCCGCTATATTTGCTCACTTTAGATGTTTGTTGGATAAAGAAACTAATGTTTATAATATTATATAAAAACTGTTTCTATAAAATAGAAATAATAATAATATGTGTAATTTATGTACGACTTCTATGTTTGCTGTCTAAGTCAAAATGTACAAATGTATATAGGCACCCTCCTAGCTGAAGGCTGTTCAGGGGTGAAGCATATGGAATAAATTGAATAATAAATAAATAAATAAAAATATAACCGCCTCCACCGGCCTGCACTTTTGATGCCATGCATGATGGATCAAGAGTTTCATGTTGTTGACGCCAAATCCGTACACGACCATCCACGGTGTGGAGTAAATAACGTGACTCATCCGACCAGCACACCTTCTTCCAGTCTTCTAACGTCCAACTTGCATGCTCTTTGCACCAGGCGAGTCTTTTATGCCGATGAACCTTGGCTAGGAGAGAACGGGGTTGTTTGCTGGTATAGTCCACACGTGCGAGCGTGCAACGGTCGCACGTGTGGACAGTCAGGTCAGATATTGTTCCGGGTTTGCCAATGTTGTATTGAGTAGTGAACATTTCAACAGTGCTGCGCTTGTTCGCCTGTACGAGCCGTCGAACACGGCACTCACCTCTAACATCAACCTTTCGCTGACATTTGCAGTTTTGCAGTCGGATCGTTGTTTGACCATTTTGATGCCAGTCCGGGTACACTTTAACTACGGCGGCTGTCAAACACCCCACCAGTTCTCCGTTTGGGAAATCGAGGCACCAGCTCGTCGAGCACCAACAATCTGTCCTTTAGCAAAGTTCGATATGTCCCTTCTTTTACCCACCACGCTCTGAATTTTCCTGCCTACTGAACCACTGACACCTTATCTGTGCTACGTAGGTCGACTGACTCCGCACTCTCGTATCTCACGTGGTCAACGGGTCGCATTAAGTTTTCATAGTGGTGGTCTTAATTCAATGATCACTCAGTGTAGATCGACGTCTTAAGACCTTACTTTCCTCTGCATAAAAAACTAACAAAAAACTAAACTAAAAAACAACGTACCACAACTTTAAACTGCTCTAAGAGTAACATAAAATTACTTACTTTTCATACGAATTAAGCGAACTGAAAGGAGGAAGACTGTACACAACGCAATTCCGATCAAACCTAAAACTATTATTTGATGCCTTCTCATATTATTTCTCTATTTTAAATTGAACGATTTGATCGCGACTGAACGTGGCGGATGGCTTCAAGTACTATTTCAAAATGCACTTGTTATGGAGTGCTTGTAATTCTACGTCAACAATTTCTGTCACGTGCACTTTTCCAGTAATCTACTACATTGCTTAAAACATGTGACTAATTTATGCATCCACTACGTAGACTGTGCAATTTTCTTAGTGGCTCTTTCACGCATGATCTTTACTGCATTTATGTCTCATACAGATTTGTGCACATTTATATGCCTACCCAAATAATGGCCTTGCATATAAGACAGTGTTTAAGGTTAAGGATAGAATGAAATCTGGACGAAGATTATGAACCAGATGATGATGATACAGATTCTTCAGGTGAGTGAAGGCATTTTACGAGGAATTATTGGCAAAGGAGGTAGAGCAAAAAAAGAGTTGGGTAGATTGGCTGAGAGGTGGCAACTCAAGTTTGACATTGACAAATGCGAAGTACTGCATATGGGTGCAGTACCCCAGAGAAACGTACCAAACGTGCGGTACCACATTTGGTACGTTAGGTTGTTCAGAGCAGAGCAGCTCATGGGGTGTTGTCAATGGTATGCAGGAACTTTCTTAGCAAGGATAAGGAGATGATTATACTTTATAAAAGGCAATGGTCATGCCATACGTTGAGTACTGCATAGAAGTCTTGAGGGTTCATTTTAGGAAGGATGAAGGGCTGCTGGAACGAGAACAGAAAAGGGCAACGAGATTGGTGAGAGAAACGAAAGGAATGGATGCTCTTACCAAGAAAGGCTTAAATTCTGCAGGTTTTCAGCGTCTGGAGAGCAGGCACTTGCAAGGTGATCTGATCGTGGTGTGTTGATGGGGCTTTCAATGGTTTGCGTAAGCTCTATACTGATGGAATGCTTCCTATTGCTCATATTACGCATTTTAGGGGAATAAATTGGAGTTCAAGGCAGTTCAAAACAATTCAGTTCTCAAAACCTGTGCTCCTGAACTTACTCCTATTCTTTTTCCGCCTTTTTTCACTTTCTTATTCCAAAAGTGTTTTTCCTTCTGCTTGGAAATTTGCTCATATCCAGCCAGTTCCTAAAAAGGGTGACAAATCCCTCCCATCCAATTATTGTCCCATTGCAATTACTTCTACTCTTTCTAAAGTAATGGAGAAATCAGTTAACCGCCAACTCTTAAACTACCTAGAAACCTTCCGTCTGATCAACGATCATCAGTATGGATTCCGTCAGTGTCGATCCACTGGTGATATCCTGGCTTATGTTACCCATTTATGGACTAATTCAACGGAAAGGTTCTGTGAAACACAAGTAGTTGCTCTTGACATCTCAAAGGCTTTTGATCATGTTTGGCATAAAGGTCTTCTAAACAAGCTTCCATCTTATGGTTTGCCAACTGTTTTTAGTAATTGGTTATCTAGTTTTCGCTCTGATCGCTCACTGAGGGTGATGGTAGATGGCTCTCTGTCTTCTAACTTCTCCACTAATGCCGGTGCCCCCCAAGGTTCAGTTTTTCCCCCACTCTTTTCCTCTTGTACATTAATGACCTTCTTCCATTAACTGGAAATCCTATCCATAGCTTTGCCGATGATACCACATTGCATTCAACTTCCCATTTTGAGAAATCTTGTCCTGCTCAATCAGCTTCAACTTCTCGAAAATCTGCTACCAATTCCTTAAATGCCGATCTTTAGGTAATTCTCCAGCGGGGCAAAGGCAACTTAGTTCATTTCAACCCTTCTAAAACTCAGTCTTGTCATATATCTTGGAAAAAAAGGATTCTTCTGCTCCTATGCTTATCTTTGGTGACACTCCGATTTCTTGGCAAGTTGATATATCTCTTTTGGCGATAACTCTGACTTCTAATCTCTCTTTGCACAAGCTCATTACAAATATTGCATCCTCTGCATCAAAAAAACTTGGTTTTCTCTTTCGCTCTCGGCGTTAGTTTTCTTCCAAACAGCTGCTCACTCTGTATAAATCGCAAATCCGTCCTGCCATGGAATATTGTTCCCACATCTGGGGTGGTGCCCCCAAAACCTTTCTCAGGCTTCTTGATTCCATTCAGAAGAGGGCAGTTAGGTTAATTAATGATTCATCTGTAACAGAGTCTCTCCACTCGCTTTCTCATAGACGCACTGTTTCTGCTGCATGCCTCTTCTACAGATACTTCCATGGGCACTGTTCTTTTGAATTGGCTTCCATAATTCCCGCTCTGTCTTTCAAAACAGTCCGAACACGTGTTGCCACCAGCCAACATCCCTTTACTGTCCAACTTCAAACCCACAGAACCAACTTTTCATCTTCCTCGTTTATTCATTCAACTGCCGTTTTCTGGAACGACCTTCCTTCATACGTATTTCCTGAAAATTACAATCTACAGAAGTTCAAGTTCAATGTCAACAAATATCTTCTTTCGTCTTCTCAATCTCCAACCCAAGCACGGTACTAAGTACTATAGGTTCTAATATCTCTCGTGTTTGGGGTTCACATAAAAAAAAAAAAAAAATCATTCTGATCGTGTTGGAAGTAGCAACGATTGGAAGAACCGAGTTCAACATTAGAATCGCATAATACAAGTGAAACCGAAATAATATATTTCAAGTTTATTGAAGTGCTGGTCTGTATATCACAGTTTCCACAGTAGTTATCACCTCTATCTTGCCACAAAGTGTATCCTCTCAGGTAACACAGCAGATGTAATCACCGTCCACCCACACTGGGTAGAAACCGCATGAGTTCGAATCCGATCAATGCCGCCAGGAATTATTTGGATTCTTTTCACAACGTGGCCGAGTGAGTCAGTCTCAAGTGAGGGTAATATGGTCCCCCCCCCCCATAGATACTCGGGTTGTCTTCCTGCACACAGGCAAATAGACCGCAGAATATACTCAGTTTACAGACACAGTATACTGAAGCCTCAAAGCCATAGTTCTTTCGGCTCTAAACACACATGCATTCCATTTGTTTTTCTAATGATTTAAATTGTTAAATTGACTCGAATAACTCGTAAACACCATCGAGTTATTAATTTTGCAGCTGCAGTGAAGAGAGCAAGAAGGTTTACTTAGATATTTCTTAGGAAACTTAAGCAGGACAAAGACGGAATGATGATTGTTTGAATTTTTCAACGGGTAAACTGCATTTTGTCCCTCATAATTTAACGACTGTTCAAAACCAATTAAAGTTTCTCATCCTTCTGATTGGCCACTCCAAATACGTTAAAGCAAATTGTTAGATATTGTGACTCAACGGAGAACAGATTATTTCCACCATGGACAGGTCTGAATCCGTTGTTGGGTGACAATGGCGTAAATGCACTTAATGCGTGACACTGCTTTTCTCTTTGTGGTACTGACTGCATGTACGCTACTGATTTAAAAGATTGAACTACAGTAAAAAGGAATGGACTTTCACCAAATAAAACATGGGTCGTATCTTCCTGCACACAAGTTCCTTTGTTGAAGATTGAGGACTTTCTTTCGTCGTACATATATTTTTATGAAATATTTTTATATAATAGATGATTATTAACTATATAATGAATTAATGCGCGGTTATTTACAGCAAAATGCTATTCATATTGACTTTTATTCTTTCTGTCCTTCTTCTTATTTATTCCTAGTAAAAAGTTGGTAGTATTGTGATCCATTTTTCCTTTAAGGAATTCGTAAGGGGTACTAATGAAGACAGACATCAGGGCCTAGCAGTTTTGCCTTTCATTTATCTCAGAGACGTGCAGATATGCACAAAATGATTTGTAATTAGTACAGGTATAATGAACAAGTGCTGTATAGGGGATTTTCTGTTTAAAATTTAATTCTCTCTCTCTCTCTTGATAGGTTTTTTGTTTTCTGTGAAGATATTATCACCATTATTGTTGGGTAATTCTCAATGAAAAACATGTTTTGCAGATGGCAGACTTGCCAGCATTATATGAAGAATGTGATGATGGATCCACACCCATGTAGGCAGCAGTCGGTTCACAAAAGAATCTTTTAATAGGAAATTCAACCGATTTAATTTCTTTAATGAAATATCTTTTAAAACCCTTTAAAATATGCACAACTACAACGTATACACTGATTTACACAAAGTTGTTAATGTCCCTTTCCACCAAAAAAGCCCGATGCTTTGCATTATTGTTCACGAATATAAAATTGGGTTTTTTTTTTAAATAAATATCGCAATCTCTTTTTTGCCTAAAAAATGAATTTTGGTTGGATACTTGAAATTCCAATTTATAAGGGTTTCCTTCCTTTAATGCATTTCTCTTTTCTTTTAGTTCTGATTACATGTTGGGACGTGTTCCTGAAAGACGTCCCACGGTGAGTGAATTTTATGTTCCTAAGCAGCAAAATATTTTAGTTTATCTTTTTCTTATGTTTGTTTAATATGTACAACAAATATTGGTGTAGGAAGGGGATGAATCTGATTGGTCCACTTGATATCGATGGTTCGACTGTTGATGATCCTGCTCAGATAGCAAACAAACTGGATGAGTATTTTGCATCTACATTCACACGTGAGGAATTATTAAGGTTTGAAAATGGCAGAAGGTTATCAAATTGCAGCAGGATACTTAATGATTTTCGAATAACTGAAAGCAAAGTGGAGGAGAAATTGTTGAGTTAAACATAAGAAAAGCACCTGGGGTGGATGGGATCTACCCAGTTATATTAAAGGAGGAGTAAAAGCAACTAAGCAAACCCTTAGCCATAATTATGAGAGCATCCTTGGACTCAGGGGAAGTCCCCACGGACTGGAGATGTGCAAATGTATCCCCAATTCACACATGGGAGGATCGAAGGGTGACACGAGTAATTACAAACCAGTTAGTTCAACTTCTGTTCCGGGGAAAATAATGGAGTCACTGGTTAAAAATGCATTGCAGGATCATCTAGACAAGACTGCAGCCATAATTCAGACACAGCATGGGTTTGTTAAGGGAAAGTCTTGTCTGACAAATTTGATAGGATATTATGATGTGGTTACAAAGGAACAGGATGCAAAAAATAATTTTGATATCATATACTTGGATTTCAGGAAAGCTTTTGACACTGTTGCGCATGGAAGACTACTGTACAAATTGGAGCAGAATGGTATTAAGGGTAAGTTGCTACAATGGATAAAAGGATGGTTAAGTGGGAGAAGACAGAGGGTGGTAATCAATGGGTGCTGCTCTTCGTGGACTAATGTTATTAGTGGAGTCCCACAGGGTTCGGTGTTGGGTCCACTGTTGTTTTGTATATTTATCAATGATATTGATGAAGGTATATCAGGCTTAGTGTCGAAGTTTGCAGATGATACAAAGGTTGGCAGGGTTGTTAATGACAGGAATGGCAGTGTGCTACTGCAACAGGATCTAGATAATTTGGGCAGATGGGCTAAGAAGTAGCAACTGAAGTTTAACCTTGACAAATGCAAAGTACTGCATATGGGTAGAAGTAACCCCAGAGTTACTGCGTACAGGTCTGGAGGCCTCATTTTAGGAAGGATGTAGATTTACTTGAGCGTGTACAGAGAAGGGCAACAAGATTGGTGTGGGGAATGAAGGGATCCTCTTACCAAGAGAGGCTTAAGTTCTGCAAATTGCAGTGGCTGGAGACTAGGCACCCGCGCGGTGATCTGATTGAGGTGTATAAGGCCTTGAATGGGTTGAGCATGCTGAATTCTGATGGGATCCTTCCATTTGTTCAGATTACGAACCTAAGTGGGCATAAATTCAAATTAAGAAAAGACAGATGTAGAATAGATGTTCGGAAATTTGCCTTTAGCCAGCGGGTGGTTAATTGCTGGAGCAAACTTCCATCTGTCGTTGTGGAAGTTGATAGGTTAATTAAATTTAAGGAGGAACTGGACAGGCATTTGGAGGGAATGGTGTGATTTTTTTTTTTTTTTTTTTGGCTGATGCTGCATAAGCTTATACACTTGCTTTCTTACATCACATGCCACTACTACTATTATACGAAAAAAAAACACACCCCAGAGGGGGGACAGCTCTTAGAGAACTGGTTGTTCTTTTCTTTTCTATACTACGGTTCTTTCATTCAAAATTTCGCTTATCCTTAATTCGATTATCGATACAAAATTCAGAAAATGCGCTGTAACTATCTGACATCCAAAATTTTTCAAGAACACCACTGCTTTTACCAAACTGGTGTTCACTGTGGTAAAAGTGTTGCAACAAGTGGAGTCATAATTTTGAAATTAATCACATTGAATCCATCCTTCGAATTTGAAGTGAAGTGAGAATAAAGTGCAGGATATTCCTCAATATTTGTTAAAGGACCCATCAACGGTGTCTTTTGAATGTCATTCTGTGGGGATTCAATTCACAACCTTATTGGTAGTTGAATTCCCATTATGATAATTTTCTTGTTACACTCTCATTAGTAGTTATGCTGAAATCAAAATACTGTTTGATTTTTATCTGGAATATTTAAGATTGTATTTATTTAATATGTGGTTTGATCTCCTTACTTCGGATATATCATATTTATAGTATTATAAATATATAATCTTAAATTTGTGTTTTACTTTTTTACTTAGATTTAGAATGGACAAAACCGGATCGGCTGATGGACCAAAGACAGCCAAGATGAACAAGTGGTACTCCGTCCAAATCCTGATGAATAGACCACACCAAAAGTTCATGTAAGGCGTTTTGGCATTCGTTTCTTCATCTTATTTGCTGCAAAGGATTAATCCTTTACATTCTCAATTTGTGGAACAGAGAAGAAGTTAGTTCCAATCGCGAAAATATCTGGATGATATCAAAGAACATGAAGTGTTCTTTGATTAATCACCACGGCATGAAGTGTCTCTTTTAATGTAACAATTTATTCAGAAGTATCTTAGAGCATTAGAAAAATGTTGAGGATTTGCTGCTGGTGGATGTAATTCCATTATCTCTTACGATTCAAACTTTTGGTGGACTCATGCCTTCACCAACAGGTTTTTGCAAAGGTAATTGAGACATGATTATGTCGATGAAAACGGCGCTCTTTTATTTGCTACCAGAATGTTGGAAAGGTGGTAAGAGTGTAGCTTCAGAATAAGAAATACAAGTTATTATTGAAAAAAGAAATCAGTTTTAGCTTTTTAAAAACAATGGGTGCATCTACAGTAGATAATATTCATTTTACTAACGAAGTTAATGTTACTTGTTATGTAATAAGACTGAGTGCAATCAATAAAATTCTGATCTTACTTTTACGTGTCTTATTTTCATTTTAGTGGAAAAAAACAGCAGAACTGTCTTTTATTTTTCATTCATTTATTTACACATACAATTTTATGTACATTTTCAAGATTTATACATTAATTTATGTAGAAGATTTATATACAATTCTAAATATACATTCTCATGTGGGAACATCTGTATGTGTGTGTGCATTTGCGTTTCTGGGTGGCTCCTAGGCTAAAAGCCCATCTCCACCTTGTCCTCTGTGTTAGTACAGGAACTCTGTCCTTTAGAAGTATTCGCCATATAGTGCAAGGAAGTCACAGGTTTTTGCTGCACTGGCAAAAATAAAAACGAAGTATAAAAGAAAATATAAATTATATGCTTCCCTCTCACACTGGTATGTATCTTGCACACCTTTGAATTTATTCAACTGTCAGCCTCAACTACCTGCGAGGGCAACGTCTTCCAGCTAACAACGACTCTCTGGCTAAAAGAAAACTTCCTACAATCTAATCTAAACCTCAACCCCTGTAACTTGAATTTATGACCCCTAGTTCTGGAATTCTTTAGAGCAGTAAGAATTCCACCTTCATTCATTTTACTAATCCCTCTGAAAGCCTTATAAACCTCAATCAGGTCACCTCTGTGGTGTCTGGTTGTCAAGCTCTGTACCCCACACAACTGGAGTCTTTCCTCACACGGTCGTCCTTCTGCCGATCTCACCATTTGGGCTGGCTGTCTTTGGATCCTTTCTAGAAGCTCGATATCTTTTTTTCAGATGAGGTCTCCATACTCGAACACAGTATTCCAAATGTGGTCTTACAATTGCCTTATATAGTGGGATTATGACCTCCCTATGTCTACAGGATAATGTTCGATAAATCATAGATAGGACACCAAGGGCCTCTTTACACTGTGAGAAAACTTGTGATCTGTCCGTATTGTAACTCCCAGTTCCCTTTCCTCTTCTATTGCTTTTAATTCAACACCACCAAGTGTATAATTTATTTGTGGGTTGCTATTCCTCAAGTGTAAGACCTTGCATTTATCAGTACTAAAACATAACTCCTACTTCTCTGACCACCTTTGAAGTCTGTTGAAGGCATCCTGATGGAGCGCTGCTTGGCACTAATCATTAACGAGTTTGACAATCTGTACGTTATCTGCAAAATTTGACATCACGCCTTCTATCCCTTGTTTGATGTCATTTATGAAAATGAGAAACAACAGTGGTCCAAGAACCGATCCTGGAGGGACCCCACTCCTGACGCTACGCCAATCTGAAGAATATTCGTTAATCACAACCCTCTGCCTTCTGCCCTGCAGCCATTCAGCAAATTATGGGAGGGTGTTTTATTTATTTCTTTAATTTATATTTATTTCCCCTTGTACCTAAGTATTGCTGTCAGTGGCAATCGTTGTTATTTTAGTACAACAGTTCCTCCCCTTCACTAAGGTCCACAAGGTATTTGAGTGCGTTAAAAAATCAGGTGTTCCATTGGATTCAGATATATATATACCGGGGTACAACAGAAGGTTGGTTCTATTTCGTTTTTCTCTCACCAGCTTAAGAACACAATCGCCTTATGACGGTGGACGGTCCAAATTGTTAACAGTTTTTAAGAGGAAAACGAAACAGAACCAACCTTTCCTACCCGGTATATACATCTGAATCTAATGGAACACCTTTGCATTGAAGTGATGCGTTGGATCAGAGCACACCGATGGCTCCCTGTTTTGCAGCTGAACTGGAAAGTACCACTGAAGAAAATGGACATAAACTCCTGTTACCTGTTATAAGGAACCGCTCTGAAGTAGTTCCACGTAACAATCATTTCGACAATTCGGAACAGCACTACTTTTAATGAACACGTTAATAAGGCGTAGGGCTACCTTTACATCGATATTTTGGTATCCCGCAGTGTATATATCGCATGAGAATTGCATCAATACTCACGTAATCAGCTGGCTGAATCATGTGATTGTCGCAATCCTGCATATGAGTAGATTGAGGTTGGGGCGAGGGGATGGAAGATTAGTATTTTCCCTCTAAAATTCCGAATTTGTTTACATGTATTTCGTGTTATTTATATCTTTGAGTATTTCATTATTTTAACTATAGAGATTGCTATATAGTTCAAATAATTTTAATTGTATGGTTCGATTAATTCAAATCTTTAATTTTTAATAAAAATGTGAAGAGGAACCACAAGAAATTCAAGGATATGTTGTTGTGGTTGGGTTTAAGGATATCAAGAACTAAGGCCATATTGCCCCGTGTATATTGTCTGTAAATTGCGTGTGTTCTGTGGCTGATTTTCTGTTTTGCTAAACGAAAATCCATGCTGTCCTCTCCTGAGACCGACTAACTTGGCCACGTTGTGAAGAAAGACAATAAAAATTCCTCACTTCATCGACAGGACTTGAACTGAGATCTTTTCCATCCTGTAAGAAGAAGAGGGTGATTCTACCAACTGTGCCACCTGCGAGGGCTCAAGGATATGAATTCATCTAAAACAAATTCACATCCTTCATATCAAATAATGTTTGTGAAATTAAACTACATTGAAAGGACAGTTGACACTGCACCCATGGTTAAGAGATGTCCAAATACCACCTTCAGACGAGAAAAAATTAAAATTAAAATGTAGAAACACCAGAACTAAATAAATAAGTGGAAGCCTACACTAATCCAGAGAAGCACAACGGCACTGTCTCTCGCTTAAAATATGGCGTAACTGACGATGAAACACACGATCAGGGCTTTTAGTTGAAGGTTGGGTTGAAAAGCGACTGGTCGAAGGGCGAACTCCCTTTATTTTGATGTCCATTTACAATGAGCGGATGCTAGAGAGAGCGGTTCCTTATGAAAAGTAGCAAATATGGAGGTGGAATCCTCCACTTTATGTGGCTATCCAGGTTTCACGTGGACTATTTCGTTCGTATTCTTACTCAGTAGAGTACAGACACACCGGAAAGAGAATTATAATCAGAATATGTACACGCGAAATTAGTATTCATATTATACTGAAATGTAGGCGAAATTTAAATTATTACCAACTTGTGGGGACTGTTGTACGTGCAGTTGAGTTTAAAGCATTTTATTTGGAATAAAAGAGAACCATGAAAGGACACAAAATATTACTCCAGAACTTCATTCCTTTAGCTGTGATTGTACTGTGTGTAATTCTGTTTATAATAAGTTTTCCAGCTATGAAAAGTGAGTAATATTTTGAACCGTTTCTAGAACACTTTAAAAGTGTATACTTTTAAAGTGTATTATTCTGTTATTCTTCTGTCATATTATTCTGTCGTTTTACGTATTTAAGCTCGCGTTTTGATATTTGGGTTGATAGAAAGAAGTATTTGTGAGTATTGTTTCTTTGTGTTTATGAATTCGGTTAGTAATTAGTCATATACGGGATGATTTTAACTACTGTGCTAACCTGGGAGGGCTCTTGACCTGTTGCGCAGGCTTCTAGACAACTTTCGATACAGTAATATGTTTACAGTACATCAGCTTTCTTTTCTCTCTTTTACTTAAAGTTTGTGGTTACTTATCATCATACTTAATAAGTTAATAAGCCTACTTCGGCGGATAGTTTTTTTTTTTTTTTTTTGGCTTGAAATGACATTAAGGTGAGCTTCGAGAAGGAGGATCAGGGACAGAGATGTACAATTTCCGGATGCGGCGTCTGTACGCCCTCTCACAAGCAAACTTATTAAGGTCAGAATCCAATGACGGGGCATGTGAAAGCATCCGAAAGGGCAGAAACCTATCGGACAGATGAAGGTGGCTGAGATGTGAGCAGAAACTTGGAGTCGTTCTGAGACTGAGGAATTCTCCAAGAGCACAAGTCCCAGAGCCATGGGGAAGAAATCTGGCCAACGATCATTTTAAGAGTAATGGTAAAACGTTTTACTCTAATCAGGGTGGGGAGTCTTTGAATTAGTAACGAATTGGCCATTGCAGTTGTCTTGATCATTTGAAAATTCCAGGAATGTGTTATTAATTGATGCAGTTATCACAGCAATATTATCGTCTGGAGAAATCAATGTGTGGAGCTTCATATCATCAGCATAACATAGAGTACCAT
Source organism: Mastigoproctus giganteus (assembly GCF_048544385.1). Classification (NCBI taxonomy): domain Eukaryota; kingdom Metazoa; phylum Arthropoda; class Arachnida; order Uropygi; family Thelyphonidae; genus Mastigoproctus; species Mastigoproctus giganteus. The sequence continues at coordinate 203,065,733 of NC_143577.1, forward strand.
GCCTGGACTCAACAATTGGGGAGATAAATGCTGTAACACCCTATGTGACACCTTAAGAGATACATCGCACGTATGTTTGTCCATGGAATGTAAGCTGGATTATTATGTTTTGAAGGAATGAGATGAGGAACCGAAGATTGTCTCCTTTGATCTGGTATTGCTCTGAGAGTAGCTTTAGCATTGGAGGAACGTTTATAGATTCTTGAGTTTCTTCGTGATATAGTGCAATATACAGCAAGCTCTGTCTGAGATTCAAACCAGAGGGAATAGAGCTGGTGGTGGCTAGGAAGTTAGTCACAGCGGATCCAATAGGAAGAGAGTAATGAATTTGAGGGAACTGATGTGGAAGAAGTGTTTTAATTAGAATAGGGAGCGTTCCATCTCAAACAGTTTCAGAAGACGTAAATCATTGGAGATTGGCCGGTAATACTTAATAAGAGCAGGAGGATGAATTTTAGTTATCGGCTTCACAAGGTAGATGTCCCATTGCTGGGAAAAATCACTTGAAAGAATAGCATTAAAATATTTAGAGGAGAATCCAAAATATATGGGCTAAGGCTTTTGATAGTAAATTGGGTGATTTACTTATTTCTAACATTAAGATTTAATATTAGAAATACGCTGTTCCCTGGAGAGCTAAACTATGGTGAGTGTCTTAGGCTGGATTACAGTTGTTTGTTTGTGAACATCAGGACATTTTTCTGGGTTTGAGGCAAACCTAGAAATATAATCAAGCTACTGATCAGGTTCATGATGGAGGAGGAATCATAAGTCCGCTCAGAGTAGAGGTATTTACCTCTATCAAGGGTTATATCCATTACTACTTAATTGCTTGAGATTTCTGCTTATTAAATGTTGGCCCTATAGTAAGTTAAGGTGTATTGAACAGTTTGCGACTGCTTCTATATTTTGTCCAGATGCTGTTTTAACCTAAAATGGGGTTAAAATGGGGAGTCCATCACGCTCTGGACCAAGGCATGATGGGAATCCTCTTTGGTGCTGGAAAGATTTCAGTCGTCTTAATTCAGCTGGTAAGTAAATTCACTGCAATTTCAAGATCACAATTTTCTAAGATGACTACAGGATGGCAGAGGGAGCTTCAACACATTTACGAGTATTCAAGAAATTTATTTTGACTATCTAGTACTCTGGTACTAGTTGAAATCATAACATCGGATTTTGGGGCAATTATGTGAAAAAGAACAACGTTGTTTGTGATTTGAATTGAAATGTCTCCTGGAGTTAGTCAGGCGTGCAAGGAAAAGATCAAGTGGGCTGTTACCTTTGATCGGAAAGTGTTGATCATTTGCGAACCTCTGCAAGCTAGGTTTGATAGGAGCATTTAATGAAGGTTCAAGTCTCCACAGACAAAGTGCAAGGCTGAAAGATGAAGCTGGTTAACGATCCAGTTTCATATCTCATGGGTGCTTTCAGATGAAAGTGCTAGGGTTGGGTCGATATATTACAATTCCATCTATGAGGACTATGGTAGCTTAGAGTAAGCTACCATAGATGTAATAGTGCCTAGTGTGTGTGCCTGAAAACTGGATGAACAAGTGAGGCCTGTTTGCTCTTTAGAAAACTGTAACACCGCTTCCCCTGCGCCCAACTCTAGAAGTAAAAGCAGATTATAGCCTAGCCTGCTGGAGCACAGGATATAACAAATTCCTGGACATTACCAAGCCTTGCTAGTGACATTGGCATCCTTGGTAATACAGAGGATGTCAATAATACTAGTGAGGAGAATTTGGTCAACAGTATCCAGTTTGTTGCGAAGGCTTCTAGCATACTGATAAATGACCCTTATAGTGCAATCGCCAGGGATCTTTTTAAGGCAAGTACCTCTAGTAATTCTATTCCAGGCAGGCTATCGAAATTTTCGATTCATGATCCATGTTGGGATGGACATTGCAGAACTATTTATCACTTGGTATTGCAGTCTTTATCTGACCTGTTGTTGTTTAATACTCCACACAGATCTAAAATTTTCTCTCTTTTTTCTTGTCTGAGCGTTGAAAGGAAATTAATGGTCTAAAATAAGGTCCAAATCTTATGCTAATTGAACCATATTAGAGCAAGTTCTGCATTGATTATTCATTTAATAGACATCTTAATTTGTGCAAATGCTATTAGTGCGAACTTCTGAGTGCTGATTTCTATACTTCTGTTCTGTACTCTTAAACTCTTTGAGATCAATTTCATATGAGATAATATCATCGCGTTGATTGAGGGACCGCCACGGGTATAAGGGTATCGCCCACTTATGATCAAAATAGAGAATGACTTATGAAGAAAGTCTTCGAATATGTGGGTTGCAGAGTTTGGAAAAGAGTTTGGACACCTTAGAGGAGATTTTATTGAGGTGTTTAAGGCTCAGAAAGGCATCAGTATAATGAATGAGGACGAAATTTTCGAGATTATAAATGATGCTAGAACTAGGGAACATGAATTCAAGTTACGGGGGGAAATGTTTAGATTGGACTGCAGGAAGTTTTATTTTAGCCAGCGAGTTATAAATTACTGGAATAAGTTGCCTTCATGGGTGGTAGAGGCCGACAGTTTGGGGAAATTCAAAGGTCATCTGGATAGTACCTCCGGGTCAGGGAAGCGCATAGAATGATAGGTTTAATTTCCTTTTCTTTTATTAATTTTTTTTCTCTTATCATTGTTTTATTCGGTTTTTTGGCTGGTGCAGCATAAGCCATAGGCTTTCTTGCACCATGCGGCCATTACTAATACTAATATTAAAGCTTAATGATATCCTGAAACAATGTTTTAGCCCACCTTGTAACTGTAAAGCCAAATCAAATAAGGCGCATTATAGCCATAGTAGCTTATGCGCCATTAAACTCCCATAACAACAACAACCAAATCAAATATTTCTCCATTGGTTACAAGCAACTAGGTAGCTCTTTAATTCTCAGTTGTGTATTCACTGTTTCTCTTATGTAAAACCGTAAAGAATAACGTTCTGCAAATTGGAATTGAACATATGGCTCTGAGCTCATTCTCCCCATTGTTCTGTTCCACAGCCGCCCTTCAATCTCAGACACATTTTCGGGCAGCAGTACTTGCCAAGAAGAGTGATCCATATTGCTGAAATTATCTGACCTTATTGAAAGCAGGGTCAGCATAGAATATAACTTTTCTACCCCCCTACTTAAGTCGTCAACTGCACAGTACTGTGAGGGCTGACGGTCCATCACCCATTCCAAAGAAGCCATGGGGTTTCGTTTCATTTTGTTTGTATCAAAAGTACACAAATGAATGTTAACTTACGTGTAGATTGAGAAACTCTTAAAGTTGTTTTAGAAAAACATATTTTATGCTGATCATAATTTTGCAAGCCAGTGGTGCTAAAGAATCTGAGTACCTTAAAATTAACCTGTCAACTTTTAAGGTTTAAATAATCTTGCAAGTTCCAGACCACCTCTTAAATGGTATGTTGATAGTCACGGGACCTTTTTTATAAGTCTGCTTCAATACAGAAGCTAAAACAGAGTGTGGAAATATATATATGTTCTGAACCTGTCAAAATTTCGGCAAAAAGATTTTAGAGTGGGTTTCAAATTACCTAGTGAAAATAATGAAGTATTTCCTGTACAAAGAAAGTTTGAAAAACCGTATGAAAATTAATTTATACTTTTCATACAATAGCGTACCTTTAGCATTTCCAAATTTCAGGAATTTTCAAATTATCTTTCATTCTTTCCTTGATAAAAGAACGTCTTTTTTAAACGTTTAAACCAAAGAATAATTTAATTAGTTTATTTATATTTATTCTTAGAGAGCTTTCAAATAGTTGGTTTTTGTACAAGTGGTTGAAAATATTTTTTAACGGATAACAAACACGGATTTCTTCTGTTTAATATTTATTTTTTGAAATTGCCAAATGAGGTACGTGCATACAGTGCCCGTTTTATTGACTCGGCTTCAAAATGCTTCACCTACATTTCACAGTTTCCTTGTTGAATGGCGCGGTCTATTTAGTGCAAGGTTAGAGTATCATTCAACTCTATACAGGGAATCATGAGTGTTGCATCAGTACAGAACTTGCTGCTCCGGATGAAGGTCACATGATTGCAATTCTGATGATGAGTAGCCCATAGAAGTGTTGCAAAATGAGTACTAAGGGCAATTACCTCCCCGTATAAAATTCAGAATTCATCTACGTGTATCTCACGTTGCTCATACTTTCCATTTTATTTTTTTAACCACAGAAGTTTTCATTTCAGCAGGAGCTTTTCAAAGGTTTCAACTGACCTCATTTGCAGATAAAAATCTTCCACAGACCTCTTCTGCCAATTTAAATCTTTGCGTGGAACTCTATCTTGAAAATAGGCAGAAAATAACACACGGAATACATTAAAATTAAACAAAAATCAATGATAAAAACTTAAGGACATAGTACTCAGTAGTATCGCATCATAATTTAATGTAATTGCGCACCAAACAGAATTACCAATTATCTATTTTTTGCACGAATTCATCTAGGGAATATCCAGTATCATGGAGTATCAACAGTGGGCAAACTAGCACCTATATAACGCTATTTCAGGACATATAATGGCAATTATCGATGATTTGCAATTTTTCGCATTAAACAAAGATATTTTCTTATAATGTTTTAATAATTTCTTGTCAATACCACTGCTACAACAATATTTAAAACTGTCCTCTTTTTTTCTTGCAGACAATGCCGAAGAATACGTTTCGGATAACTGGCAGGACATCAAAGAAATTTTCAAGCCCCGAAAACCTGGTAAAATATTTTTCCTGGAGACTTCTGGAAGATCATTCGTGAATGCTCGCCAAGCATGTGCTGTTGAGGCAGCAGCTAAGCACCACCCCGACATGGAGGTGATAGTACACATAATAGTTGACGCAGTAGAGATGACTACCCTTATGTTGGATATAGAAGACTTCTATAGTAACGTGAACTTCCGTACATTGGACGTACAGATATTTTTGGAAGACACTCCACTGAAAGAATGGTTGTTCAAATTCAACTCTGAAAATGGGTTGTATAAAGTTGCTCACTTGAGTGATGCTCTGAGAATCGCCGAGTTGTGGAAGCAGGGAGGGATTTATCTTGATTTCGATGTCATAGTGCTGAAGTCATTGAACGAATTTCGCAATTCAATCTTTAAATCACGCGATGAGTACATTGCAAATTGTTTACTTATTTTTGACAGATTTCATCCTTTTTTGAATTCTTGCCTCAATGAATTTTCCCGGACATATACAAGCGATATATCGGGATATGATGGCCAAGATCTTCTGGTAAGGATATTGAAATCACAATGTGGGATTAAATCAATGAAAGAGGAAGGCGCTAATAATATCTGCAATGTTACTCTTCTTAGTCCGCAAGCAGCGTTTCCATTAATGTGGGATCATTGGAAAGATTATTTCACCCCTTCAGAAGCAGTAAAACTTGCAGTAGCTTACAAGAACAGTTTCGCGGTTCATCTTAACAACAATTTCAGCAAAAATACTATCGTTCGAATTGGGGAAAACAGTGCTTATGAAATTCTGTCAAGAGAAAATTGTCCTGTGACATATGAAGCTGAACGTAGCATTGGCGTTTTCTAGGCTCCCATTCTAACTCAATATTTTGCGATGTGAGGTATATAATTATCTGTATCTGATGATTTTATTGTATTTTATCACTTTAGGCTATTTCATATACATTTCTGAAAGCTTATTCTCTTGTATCCTGTTAAGCAGTCGACTTGATTCTGGCCCAGCAAATAGGAAACTTTAAAATACCTCGGTAAACACGCAATTTACAGGCAAAATATAGAAGGTACAATACGGCCTGATGCAGCTAAAATCCTACCACAACAACGACCAGTTCTCAAAATTGCCACAGTGACAGAGGTTGATGTTAGAGAGATGCCTCTAACACCGACCTTAGTCACCATGGTACTCTTGAGAACTGGAGTCGTGTACTTTATGATTACCCCTTCTACCATCAGATAATTCTACTTTCCTCTATTGGTCCTCTTATTCCTTGTAACGAGTCTGTCTTTAAGAAGAGGCTGGATATTTTATGGCTTTCTTAGACTGACCTCTTTTTTTCCTACCTTATCTTGATGGCACTTCTTCGAGCAGTAGCAATACGTGCGCCTTTTTATGTGTGTGCACATATTTAAGTCCTTTTCCTGACCTTGAAGTGTTTTTTTTTTTCCAGAGGTGGGACTCTGCTGGTGTGACCTTCTCCTCTGAAGTTGGAGACACGGAATTCTTTCTTTTCTTTTCTTTTTTTTTTTCTTTTGCTTTCCCGCTTGCTCGTTCTAAGGACAGGAACCAGGGAGCAGGCTTCCTTATGATCGCTGTTTCCTGATTGCTAACTGACAGTCAAAAATACATCAACACAAAACATTATACAAGAAACATACACTGCCCACACAACCCACTTGGCATTTACTTATTTCAACACAAAGATACTATGCGAGAGACAGTTCTGAAGAACCGCTGTGACAGAGTCACATACCTACATGTATTCCTGATGGTAAACAAGATTGCATAGTCACATAGTACCAAAGTTGGTTGGTTTTATAGGATTTTAGACGCATAAGCGTCTTAGACCATATTGCGCCATGTCTGCAAATTGCGACTAACTCATCCCCATTGTGAAAAAGGCCTATAAAATTTCCTCTTGTCATTGACGGGATTCATATAAAACCAAAGGTTTGGACATATTGTGCAACAGATTCAGTTTACTGTTAATAGTTGAGGCGATAGTCGATGGACATGCTGTTTGAGGTATGGTTGCAAATACCATGATGTCATCTGCCTGAATATGAATCGTCAATATCGAAAACATTCAAAATTTGCAAAATTTGTCCTGTTTTGCGAAATTACTCTTGCACAGTTCTTAATTCAGTACCTCTTGAATATCACTTATGTGTTTAGACATTCGGATTATTTATACTTGCATATATTAGGATTCCACCTTTTGAGAGTCTAAATTTTAGAGATTTAAAGAGATTTTTCTATATAAGGATTCCATTTTAATAGCGGTAACAAACCTCATCTTCAATTATGTTTCAACACACAATAAATTTGGCAGATTATTGCATGCAACATCATTAAGGTTAATTAAGCATGACACGAAGCGACCCATTTCTATATCATAAAAAAACGAAACCATACTAATGAATCAAGTTCCATTCCCTCTCTCTGACCTGTCTTACAAACAAATTCTTTACATACATAGATAAGTATGAATATATAACTGCACTAAGTATCTTCACGTTAAATATACGTATAAAGTAAACTATTTTTACAACTTCACTGATTCTATAATATTTTGGTCAGGACAAACTATGCATTTTAATGTACTCGTATGATATTTTATTAGGTTTTTATTATTGTTTTAAATAAGGATTCTGATTTTTATTACCAATTATGTACGCTTGGAAGAAAAATATGTATTTTAATGTGTTTAATTTAATGTATGCAGTAGAGTTTAGCAAAAAATAAAGATTTTTGTTTAATTTAAATGTTCGTGAACTTTCTTACCGGCTTCCTCATGTATCGAGCAGAATTACTGACAATCCACACAAAATTTCTTGGTTGTAAGGCTCACTCAATTCTGGATTAATTAAAATATAAACTTTCTAAAAAGACGAGTCGATATTATCTATACTATCCTACTGAAAGTTATGGGACGCCCTTATTGCTGCGCGAAATTGTCTCTTATTTGTAGATCAAATATTTTGATCTATAAAGGTAACCGGATTTCATTCCAAACTTGCACACTATTTCAAACGACTAGCATGAGTTTCAGAGAAGGTAGTGGTACTTGGATATCGAAAATATTTATGCGCGTTTCTCTGGAATTAAATATTCTTAAGTTTATAACTGAAAAAGTGCTGAAGAAATGGAAGTCCATAGGTCATACTGAGTCCAGAAATGGTCAGATTTGAGGAAAATGTTTCACTGAGGAGGGAGAAACCTGTAAGTAGTTTTTCCACACACGTAAAGAGTTTTATAGAAGAAAGGCTTTGATAACAAAAGCAAATATGCGCCATATTTATGGAACGTTATGTAATAATTTAGACCAATTTGGACAATTTTCATTGTCCAAATGGCCAAGTCAAATCAATTTTGATCTGACTTGGCCATTTGACAGAATGTACACATATGAGAAGTGCAAGGAATGATGCCCTCATGAGTAGCAACTGGGTATAATCACTGTCCTACGCTAGGTGGAGAAGGCCTGAGTTCGAATCTCGTCAATGATGACTAGCGTTTCCTCCTTGGAAAGTTATTGAAATGATGATTGAAAAGGATAGTCATGTAAAATTATTGAAAAAAGATAGTCATGCAAGATGATGACTAGCCTTTCATCCCTGGAAAGTTATTTAAATGTGGTGCTGCAGGACTACAAAATTAGCAATTGATAGTAGCAGATTGACTGGACCAGACAGAACAGAACACTTTACAACACGCTCCCTTCCCCCTGCAGGTCAGATTTACATGTTTCCTCCTCTTATTTCTAAACCTTCATTACATTTTTGGATAAAAGTTCATGGCGATTATGCTGAAAATTGTTTTAAATGTCTCTTTTTAATCATATTTAATATCTTTTCTGTATAACACCAACTTTTGAAAATAAAACATTTCTACCTTACTTGCCGATTTACCACCAGAACATTATATAGAGACGAAGACATTTTTTATTTTTAATGGACAATTAGCCACTATAACTCACTCTATAGTGCCTAATAATTAATTATCTACTATACAGTGAGGTGTTTGGATATTCCAGGCTTTTTATTCCAGATTTATGTGGACTCAGAAGTCCCACGTTTGTTCATCTTATTTATAATTTGTGTGTACACGGTCGATTTGCTGTTTTCGGGATGAAAAACTCATTTTCCAGGAACAAAAACATCTAACCCGCGCCTGAAAATTAATGTAGTCTCTTAAAACCGCGTTTATTGAATTGTGCGAACAGTATAATGAAAGATCAGCAACGGACTAAAGAAGGAATAAAAAAAGTTATAGCACCTATGAAGATGATTGCCATTACGAAGGAATTTAAGAAACAAAGACAATCACAAGTTTTTAAGGCGAGTAAGGATCGTCTAACTCTGCTGCTTGATGGTAATGCGGGTGAGGATTGCAAAACCTCTGCTTGTGTACAACAAAGAAAATTGGTGGGTACTGAAGTGCATTAACAAATGCTCTGTCCCCGTTGGACTCATATCAATCCCAAAGGTTGTAGGTGCCATGTTCTAAGAACATTTTGGACATCATTTAATCAATCAAGTGAAGGACTATTGCCAGGTCAAAGTTCCAAATTTTACTGAAAGTTAAAAATGCCCCTGCTCATCCCACATAATTGGATGAATTGGGTCCCAATATCAAATTTCTCTTTCTACCATAAAACCATTTTCTGTAAAGAATATATAAACGATGTATTGAAAACTTTGCGCCAGCTTTGGATGAGATCAAGCCAACGGATATCAGTGGTGTTGAGAAGAGCACGTGTCTTCAGTTTATCAGTTTTTTCAAGGGTATACAGGGCGTGGTCGCCGAGGAAGTCACTAAAGTAATATTTCTTCATCTTCAACTAGACAGTGAATGTGATCCTGAAGGTGTTGAAACTCTGCAATTCACAGGGAGCTAAAAATGAGGAGTTAATAGAATTGGAGGACCAGAAGATTGCGGATGGGAACGAAAATAAGCAGTATTATATTACGGTCACCAGAGAACAACCTCATCTTCCCATTTGTATTATGCCTATAAACTTCTTTACCAATTATAATTAAATATTTTCTATTATGTACAAAACTAAAATAACTGAAATAACATGTAAGAAATATTTAAGAACTATCGAGAATGTTCCTGAAGGGTGTAGAAGATTCGCGGTTGTGGCAGAACGCTGTAGGGCGCCTCCATAGCCAGGTGGGCAGGAGCAGCAGTGCGTAGCACACGTTTCTTGATTAGACCAGGTTCGAGCCCGTACCCACCAAATACGGAGGATGCGGAAAGGTCAGGGAATGACCACCGCATATCCCGGAGCAATATGGCCTTAGTTGCTAATGCTCCTAAAAACCAAATAACAAACATAACAAACAAACAAAACGTTGTAGATGATTCTAGAATATTCTAGAAATTGGGAGTATTGTTCCAATATTATAGAAGATTGGAGATGATTCCAGAATGTTTTGCAATAATATAAATTGGGTAGCAAGAGCTTGTGGGGGAGATAATAAAAATGTTATTGTTATTATTTGTTGTTTTTGTTGAGTTTATTTTGTTTTTACTTCCACCCTACTGAAGTCACAATCCCACCCCACAAACGCAAATCTGACTGTAATTCACAGAAAATTCTGAATTCTAGGGTGTGTAAATTGGTGTTAGCAGAACATTAAAGACACACATTTTTCAATAAATTTTCAAACCATTAATGAACATTATATACAGCATTTACATAAATAACAAATTACATATATACATGCATGCCAATTTCTATATATTTGAACCATACTACACTATCTCTCTCTCTCTCTCTCTCTCTCTCTCTCTCTCTCTCTCTCTCATCAACTATTCTCAATTTACGAATTATTAATATCAGTTTTATCTTACTTAATATGAATCTTCGATGATTACTCAATCATTTTCTTCCATTACCAATTTTTATCACTTATATCAGTAAACTCATTTCAACTCTTATTACTCTTTTGTATATTTGTTTCTAGCCTTTAACACATGAAGTGTATTACAACTGGTATCCACTTATCTCAATAATGTTCACTATAAATCCTTCATTCTGCCTTAATTACTCTCTAGTTATCACCTCTTTACTCATGAGGTACCTCTATTAATAAAATTTCTTTCTCTTTACACCTCATCTGATATGTTATCTTGTGTGGGCACCTGACCTAAATTAATGATATAGGTTAACATATCCTTACAGTACTACCCCTATAAATATAATTTCTTTACTCATTCCTTTATACTATTACTTTCTTTTTATTACCCTTGTACCACCCTTAAATTTATTCATAATCAATAACATTCATAACAAATTATCTCAACTTTAGTAACTAACTTGCCCGTTCCAAATTCAATTTTTGTTAGAAAAAACTATCAGTCAATTTCTTACAGATTTTAGATTATTAGTTCGGGATTCAATAAAAAAACAGGAACAGACTTAAATTCTGGAATGGCCGCGACTTCTAATTTCCCTGCGTTCAGACTTCCTTAGTGGTGGACAGGCTTTCTTCCATTTCTGGGCACACTGCCTTCCGATGCCGGACCAGGCTTTCCTTCTCTTCTGGGCTCACTTATCTGCACAACTGGCCATTATCACTGCCTCCCGATGCCGGACCAGGCTTTCTTTCTTGGATTTTTACATTAACCTCAAATTAACCTCCGCCTTCACTACCTATCACTGCTATCCGGTGCCGGACCAGGCTTTCTTTCTTGTATGTTTACATTAACCTTAACTTAACCACCACCACCTTCACTGCCTATCGCTGCTATCCGATGCTGGATCAGGCTTTCTTTCTCTTCTTGGTTGTATTATCTGCACAACAGGCCTTCCAATGCCGGACCGGCTATATTTCTTTTCTTGGCTCACTTATCTGCACAACTGGCCATTATCATTGCCTTTCGATGCCGGACCAGGCTTTCTTTCTCTTCTTGGCTCACTTATCTGCACAAATGGCCATTATCACTGTCTTCCGATGCCGGACCAGGCTATCTTTTTCTTCTTGGCTTACTTATCTGCACAACTGGCTTTTTTATCACTACCTTCCGATGCCTGACTAGGCTTTCTTTCTTGCATGTTTACATTAAAGCTTAACTTAACCACTACCTTCGCTGCCTATCACTGCTATCCGATGTCGGACCAGGCTTTCTTTCTCTTCTTGGCTCACTTATCTGCACAACTGGCCATTATCACTGCCTTCCGATGCTGGCCTACGCTTTCTTTCTTGCATGTTTACATTAACTTTAACTTAAACACTGCCTTCACTCACTGCCTATCACTGCCTATCACTGCCTTCCGATGCCAGACCAAGCTATCCTTCTCTTCTTGGCTCACTTATCTGCACAACGGGCCATTATCAATGCCTCTCGATGCCGGACCAGGCTTTCTTTCTCTCACATTTTTTTTCTTCTTCATCTTGCTACCACGAAATGTGAACTCTGACCACCAAAAAATTTACTACCACTTCGACCTACAAACTCACGAATTTTCCCCCTTAGACCACAGAGAAATCAGATACAGAGTGGACACTTGCTCCCTTTTCTCTCTCCAAACTTTTCTTTTTCCCTCGAGTTTGGAACTTCTCCCCCAAGGACTCGTAACCAATCCCCCATACTCTGTTTAATTTTTAATTCCTTCCTATTTTCTAAAACAACTCACCCCAGTTGTCTCCCTAGCGCACAAACCAACCATTCTCAAGAAATTTGTTATTTTTTTCACACGGCAGTATGACCTTTTCATGTTTGCCGGTCACCTCCAAATTTTCGTGTTCACACTTTCTCTGCTAAATATATCGAACTACCCAAATATCAGTCACCCTGACGCCGTTTTCTTTTGATGCGAACACCAGACGTCCACTAATTTCCTGTTTACTTCCTAACGGTGGCTTCCTAACGGCGTTTACTTCCTAACGGTTTTGATTTACAAAAGAGAAGCTTCGTAATTCTATTTCACACTGCTGTTCTTCTTGCCCTCAGCAACCCTTTGATGTCCGTTCTCAAATGGCACCCTCTACCTAGTCCTGCTGTCACTGTTAGCTCTCTTACATTATTCGAAATTACTTGTTTCTGTTTAGCCATTATTTTAATTCCCACGCCTAAAACTGTCCATTCCTAAATCCAGTGTTCTTCCAACTTTAGCCTTTTTTACATTCAACCTAAATATTCTATCTTAATATTTACTATCTTTAAATTAATAGTCGGGTATTAATACTGATTTTCCCTTTCCATTGCCCTTCCTGGATTTATTTTAGCAAAACAAATATTTCTATTTTACTTGTAAGATCTACTTCTTACAAGCTGTAACTTATAAAATCGAATACCCTTCATTCAGAAAGAGTGTTTGGTGTACGTTTTATGTGTTTCGTGTTAAACATGGCAAGAAACAAGTAGTAATAGGGTTTTTTTAAGAGCGTTAGCCGCTAAGGCCATAATGCTTAGGATCTATTTCCTGAACGATCTCTTACGCTTTAGCCTACACCACTGCACGCTTGGCACTCTTCGAGACAGATTTTCTTCCTGTGGACGGTGCAGTAATTCATAGTTATGGCCAGTTACTCAGCTGCAGCCTTCTTCAGTAACGAAATTACCAATACATGATGCATTCTTTACTCTATTCAACTTTTCTTTCCTGTAAGATCTCTCCTGTTTTAGCTTACATCACTTCACGCCTCTTTCTCTCCGGTATTAATATTCTACCTGTGGACAGTAGGACAAACCTGAAACTCCCCAATTATGACCCGAATATTTTACAGAGCTGCGTGCATTGAAAGGTTTAATAATTTAAAATCTTAAGTTTTTTAATTTCGAACTCACCTAAAACTGAAAGATTCTGCCTTCAAATGCATTTCATTTTTTTCACCTGAGAGTCTTGAAATGTGGTATGATTTTATCTGTCGCTTTGAACAGCAGCAATTAACAGCCTTCCATTGAGCTACACCGATGGCATGATTCCTATTTTTGTATAAAAATTTGCTAGCACTTTTATCTATGATTCTTTTGCTGTTATATTTAATAAAAGTCTGGAGCAGCAATACTCATCGGGAATGAAAATATTCTCTTTCCAATAAGGAAAATTCCTACTACAACACGATTCAAAGATTGAAGACCTATTTCCACCTTGTCCTCCCTATTCAAAACTTCTTTTGTAACTTATTCTTTCTAGACCAACCTCCCAATTTCTGTCCTTCAACTATGATCGGGTTCAATAAAGTGAAAAAGGAATATTATCTACAATTTCCAATTTTTTTTATATTACTTTTCTTACTACTCAAGCAGTTAACAGTGATCCTCAGGCGAATTTAATCCATCTTTGTATATCCCTGCTGTCTTTTTTTTTGCACTCAGTAACTGAACAGTTGCCCATCCCCTACTCTAATATTTTTCTATTTCTGGCCCTCTTTTCTCCTTATTCAAAACTACATATTTAACAGAAAACTAATGATTCGTTCTGTCAAAATAGCCTTGGTTAAAACCATATAATTTAAAATACATCAAGGGATATGTCAAGTAATTCAAGGGTTACTGTTAGAACACATCACTATCTTCTCTGCTGTTCCTGCTTTAACTCCTGCCCCCACAAATTCAAAATAATGTACTCACAATTTTCTAGCATTCTGTGGAAGAAGCTAGAGCAAATAATATTTTTATAAATCAAAGTTTAGATACCATTTGTGACTTATTTCTTTCGGCCTTACTCTAAATTCTCAAAAAGTTACCTTACCTGTCAATAACCAGGAAAAATATTTCTAATCCAGTTTCCTCCTGCTGTTGGACAACACTGTAATTCAAGAGGATCCAGCACATAAAGATCTGTGTATATAATTTGATTCTAAACTTACTTGTAAGAGCGAAGAAACCTAAGTTTAGAGCCAATTACAGAGCCCAGCCATGTTAAGTGGAAAGCGTCATAGCAGCCTGAGCGTGGATAAAAGTTATGAGTCTATGAGACACTTTATACCCAAGAATGGAAGAACATTAGAGTAGGAAGCCATTCAAATTACATTTACAAATGATATATGTAAGTACCTGAAATTCTGCACCCATAACTTTGGATTAAAGAATTATAAATGAGAGAAAGGTCTATAGGCTCACTCCAATTTTTAAAATTAATTGGTTTTTTTCTGAAGAACTCTAAAATGCATATTTCAAGTCTTCCCCTTCCATCTACCTGCAATTAAACTGACTTCAAAGTTCCTCAGAAAAATACCGGAACCAGATAATAGATCCAGATGTTCATTGTATCCAATACAAAAGAGAACCCAATTTGGATAGATTTTTCCTAACCAACTGGAAATCTTGCAAATGATATCGAAATAGATGTCTGTTTGTTTACTGCTGATAATGTCTATCCGTGAGGTGTTGTTTCCAATATTCTTCAATAACAGCATATACTGGCCCAATTGTAAATATTTTTGTTTTATTTTGTGGTTTACTTTGTATGATATTTACATTTAAATCTATTGGTGGTACGTGCGATTTTTCTTATTTTACCATGCCCTTTTATTTTAGCTGTGACTATTTTCTGACATTAACGCATGGAGGCGCTGTCTAAAAAAACAAAAATCGAAGAATTTTTAACATTATGAGGCTGATTAGCAATTTAACCTACGTAGTTTGTTTTTTGCAATGTTAGAAGAGTAGTGGAAAAATGTACGTGAAAGAAATTGTTGATGTAGAATTACAAGCACTCCATAATTAGTATATTTTGAAATAGTACTTGAAGCCATCGGTCACGTTCAGCCGTGTCTAAAACGTTCAATTTATAACCGAGCAGTAATATGAGAAGGCATCAAATAATAGTGTTAGGGTTGGCCGGGATTGTGTTGTTTACAGTTCTCCTTTCAGTTCGTTTAATTCATATGAAACGTAAGTATTTTATGTTACTCTTAGAAGAGTTTAAAGGGTAAGATGGTCCCCTTGGGAGTGTTATCTCTCCTTCGAAAAAAGAAGTGGGCTACAATACCCTGTAGGGCTAACAATAAAGTAGAACTGTCGATACTGAAAGTACGATGGGTTTGTTGTTTGTTTTAGTTTCGGGAGGGAAAACATACCATACTCGCTTGGATATATTCTGTCTGTAATTGGATTCTGTTGTATTTAATGATTTCTGTTTATTAGTGAACGTTCTGAATTTCTGCCATGAAAATTATTCAATCCTTTCAAAGGTGAAACATTCATATAGGCGTGACCACTGTGTGAAGCAGTTCCTAAAAGTTTATCTCATTCTAGATGAGATTCAAACCCATTCATTTTTGATGCAGTGTGGAAGGGCAGAAATTGTAACTTATTCAATTCTCAAATTATCGTGTAAGTGTATAAGGTAATGAATATTTGGATTGTTTTAGAGAACAGCAGAAGTTACAAATGGGGGTTTGAAAATAACGCTTAACATGCGAAGTTCCTTTTCTTTAATATGGACCACCACCTCGCTGTAATATTCCTTCTTTCGTTGGAAGAAATTCGCACATAAGTATCACAACGAAAACAGAATACAGCAAAAATAACCCCCCACCCAAAAAAAAAGGTTTATTAATTTATAAAAGTGCGAGGTTTGGCTTTGTGAAATGTAGAGAACCGCTGACCTTTTTGAAGATTTTCATTGGACTATCATATACACTGGACTGCGATTGGATCTGGCTGCATGGGCTCCGCCCAGTAGAGGAGAAGATAGAGAGTGCACTTCGCCTCTCCTGGGCGTGGGTAATAAAATCGTATTCAATTGTATTTAGCAAAGTTTATTGTGATCAATACAATTGAAACGGATGGATCACTGAAGTCAGATTCCCATTTCGTTCTAAAATCAAATAATTATCGAATTATTCCATGAGCGAATGAAGATGACTTCACACCACCCTCTGAATCTATATCATTAGAGCAATTTTTCTTTAACGTATGATTAATAATTAAATGAAAAACTATTGTTCACTATTTCCGAATTAAATCCCCACTCGCCATATCAAAATCAATTTAAAGTAACGTTTTAAATTGATTACTCCGATAGGTGCCCCTATTAATATTTCATAATCATTCTTTTACCTGACCATGAATAAACGAACTTATAACTTATAAAAAAATATTAAAAAAACAACTCTTTTTATGTATTTTACTTCCAAGCGTTTTTCTTCTATAAGAATTAATAGGTAAACATTTGTTTATTAAGTGCTCTGAGCTTAAATGCTGCGTTCACTCTTAAGTCAGTGCAAGGAAATGTTTTTCTTGGTCAAGAGACGTGACTCCACTTAAGGAAACGTCTAAGGTTCACTACCTCAATACTACAAGTGTATATTTTTAACCAGCTGCGTGTGTGAAAAGTTAATGACCAAAGTTTTCAACGTGCGTGTGTGTGATATGCAAGCAGAGACAGCATCTATTTCCAGAACTGTAACTCCATTGCGATTTTTATCTCATTTTATATTAATTCAATTTTAATAAGCTATTTATAATGTAAGATTACCTATTCAAATTTCTCAGAAGGATCAACAAAAAATAAAGGTATTTTTTCTTACAGATAATGCCGAAGCAGACTTTTCCAGTTACTGGCCAAAAACGATCAAGAAATACTTCTCATCTTCAAGGTCGAGTGGGATATTTTTTCTGGAAACTTCTGGAAGACCTTTCCTCACTGGTCGCCAAGCGTGTTCAGTTGAGTCTGCCGCCAAACATCATCCCAATATACAGGTAACAGTGTTCATGAACAACAGTGATATTGTGATGACTTCGCTTATGCAGAATATGGATATGGTTTATGGAAATGTGAATTTCCGTACGATGGACGTACAGAGCTTTCTGGAAGACACTCCACTGAGAGAATGGATCATGAAATCAAACTGGAGAAATGGTCAGTATAAAGTTTCCCATCTCAGTGACGCGTTGAGGTTCGCTGTCATGTGGAAGTACGGTGGAATTTATCTCGATTTGGATTTCGTTGTGTTGCGTTCATTGAGCGGATTTCGAAATTCGCTATTTCAAGGTCACAGTGAAGGAATTGGAAGCGGAATCCTTATTTTTGATAAATTCCACCCTTTTATGTTTAACTGTGTCGGTGAATTTGCTAAAACGTACAGAAGTGATTTATGGGGACATAATGGGCCCCAACTTTTAGATAGGGTACTGAGGTCTAAGTGCCAAGTAACATCGCTGGAAGATGCAGAGAATAATAAGTGCAATATCTCCATTTATAAACAACAAATAGCGTTTCCATTTCCCTGGCTACAGTGGAAAAATTATTTTACTCCTTCGGAAGCTGTTAAAGTTGTAGAAAAATGCAATCATAGTTACGCCATTCATCTTTACAACAAGATGAGCAAGGACACTCTGGTAAGGATCGGGGAAAATTGTGCCTATGAAATTTTGGCAAGAGAAAACTGTCCAGTGACTTATGATACTGCACGTAGCATTGGATTATTCTAGACTCTCTCTCTCTCCTGCATTTATCTAATTTTAATAGCAAATTATGTTTTAATATTAAATTTACTGGAAATTGCACTCCGCCCAACTAAAATATCAGCGAATGGAATAAGCAGTCCACGTATAGCGACGATGGCGCTGGTGTTTCTACCTGGATTCGACTATGCATAGAACTGTGTCTGGTGACGTTATTTCATTCCTTTTAGAAAATGACCTTAATACAGTCAGATTTCTTGAAACGTGTCTTGGGTGGGGTTCATTGTTCCAGATGATTTCAGCCAGATTGTCGCAGGGATTCATTGTCAGTTACTGCAGAATTTTTCCCTTTGTGCGCGGTGTATTTCCACATTGGAACGGTCCGTCCTCATCTGCCAAACAGCAGAATTTGTGATGAACCTGATCCTCATGAATTTTCAGATACATCCTCCAACTGGCAGTGCGCTCCAGAATAATCAGATCATATTGTAAGAAAAAAAAAATAAAAAAATAGTTCACAGGAGAAGGTAATTTTCAGCGGTTTGTTGGTGAAACATCCATTTAAGATTCATATTATTAAAATGTTGGTGTAAATGGTAGGCTTGTCAATATTACCTTTTAATTGTTTTGTATACAAGTTAGACAAGAGAAGTGGACTCCCAGATGTAGAGCATCTCGTGTAGAGTATCTCATGCAAGCCACTTAATGACAACTCTAAACTATGTTTCATCGGTGTATTGGTTTATTTACCGACTCAACCTTAGGATGCTTCCACTAAATGAGCGTGTCTGATCATGCTGCACTGCTGGATCCTCTAATACATTTATATAGTAGTATGTAAGTACGTTCCTTATAATGAGTGTATTACAGTCTTGTAAATTAAAAACCCATATCTTTATATTACTTGTGAAATTTCTAAAAACAGATTTCATACTCAAGAGTTTCCATTTAATTAAGGTCACCTGATGTAGATTTTAATTCAGTGCATTGTGGATTATTGCAAACAAAGCCGTATTCCTTTCTGACCTCTGTCACTGTTATATACCTATGTTCTCAGCAGACCAAGATAAATAAAATGAATACCCAAGAACGTTTTATTAAGAAGAGGCCAATCCATATCGGCTTTCTTATGTATCAAGATACAATTTAATCAACTATTTTTCAACACGAGGGGGCATAAACTAAAATTGAGGAAAGACAGTTATAGAATGGATGTGTCGAAATTTGTCTTTAGCCAAGGGTAGATTATGGAAGTTGACGGCTTCCAGGAAATAAATTCCAGGAAGAACTGGACAAACTTTTGAAGCGAGTGAATGGGTGAAATGGGAAGTTTTTCTTTTTTTTTTTCTTTTTTTGGCTGATGCTGCATAAGCTTGCTTTTTTGCATCGCATGCCTCTACTGATACTAATTATCATAGATGACCAGTGCAATCAGAAATATCGTGGAGTATATGTTTGCAATTGCTTGTTACCTTATAGACACTATCCGCGAAAAAATCTCTCATTTAAAGATGGGTATGATAATATGGCAGTAATCTAATAATTTAATTTAAATGTGTAAGTGATTAACTTGTTTAAAGATGGCATTCTTTCGATATAAAAATTGTCCATCGTGTTTAATATACATATGCTTGTTTTATGACTACCTTGGTAGTCATAAAACAAGCATACGTTGGTAGCACAGTTGGTAGAATTGCCGTCCTCCTCACACCGGGTGGAAAAGACCTGACTTCGAGAATTCCACTTAGCTGCTTCGGAAAAAAAAAGTTGCGCATCCGGTTAGCTTCGTGAGCAGAACCTTGTATTTTTAATCTCGTTCTAAATAGGGGCATGAAGAATGTGTTGGGATTTCGAATGTTCAGAGAAAATACTCCAACCTGTTGAAAAAGTTCAAACTGAAAAGTATATCAAGAATAAATCACATTTTACATCCCGTCTATTTTTAAAATTATTAATTGAAAATCAATAATGATTCAAATTTTCAGCGTATTAATTTCAATACCCTGAAAATTGTTCTGTATTTGGTTAATTAAATCAAATCACTTGTGAAATTTCAATTTCCAATTTCTTTTCTTCTTGTGTTTCAGAGAGTTTCAGCGAATGAGACATTTTGCTAGATGGTTTAATAAAATAAACATACTGATCTAATTTAGGCCGAAGACCCGAAAATTTCCTCCAGTCAATGACATTATTGGAACTGAGAGCTTTTACACTAGATGTGGAAAGAAGGCGATTATAACCACTTCGCTAACGGTGAGGGTTTTTCGGATATGAAGCAGGGTATCGCATTCGCTAGTAGCACTGTGGTTATAACCATACCCTCCCACACCGGGTGGAGAACATCTCAGTTCGAATCCTCTCATTAATACAAAGAACTTTTAGGGGCTTTTGTCACAACAGATTAGGTCTCTGGTGAGGGTTGCATAGTTTTTCTCCTGGATTTTCTTAGAGCAAATGTGAAACCCAGAGAAGAAACACGCAATTATAGATACACTGACGCTCCATATCCTTAGTTGCTTCGGCGCTTAACACACACATAACAGAACCTAAAATGAGTGCACTGCCTTAGGAAGTTCATTGTATTATATAGTGCTTATAACTGAAATTGATGAACGTTTTTATTATCAATAGTGTTACTAAAGTATCAGTATTTTCAATTTTATTGGACAAAAGCCAGTTTAAGGAACCAAAAATAGCCACTCTCGCCTAAGACCGAATAACTTAGCCATCTCGGCTAAGTTATTCGGTACTCAAAATTCGAATAACTTACTCCAAAGCACAGCTTTCCATTGGTGTATGAACCAAGAAAGGCTGGCTTTCGCTAAGCTAGACGGAGTTTGGCATTCACAATCGTACTCTGTCTCCAAGGTCTACGAGTATGTTTATACACTGCTCGACAAAAGTAACAGGAAATGTAGAAATTATTAGTAATAATTAACAGGATACATGAATTGAAAGTAAATTAATATATAATTAAATCGCGATATTGATTTTTGATTTAGATGAGTAATTATTATTAGTTATTTTTTGGTTTTTAGGAGCATTAGCAACTAAGGCCATATTGCTCCATGAATATGCGGTGGTCATTCCCTGACCTTTCCGCATCCTCCGTATTTGGTGGTGACGGGCTCGAACCCCAGTCTAATCAAGAAGCGTGTGCTACGCACTGCTTCTCCTTCCCGCCTGGCAACGGAGGCGCCAGATGAGTAATAATAAAAGGAGTTGCACATAAAATCTACAAATAAATCTAAAATTAAAATCTACAAAAAAAGTAAGGCCTCTAATTTTTTGCCGTGCAAGTTGCAAGTGTTTCCTTGGAGTCGTAAGTGTATTCCTTTTGCCATACCACAAATATGAAGCCCACAAACCATCAAAGCGACTACTACTTTTTTTGTGGTGGATATATCAAAGTTTAAGAAGTCTGCGAATCGAAAAGTTGTAGCGTATCTCAGGATGCCTTCTTCTGTTGCTTCGGTGCTTCCCAATGAATACTTTCCAAATCTAAATCCAGCTTCCTTCCAGTGAGGAGTTTGCAGAACTGGACGATGAATCCCGCTAACAAAATAATTGGGATTACATCTGAGAATCCTGGTTAAATAAAACGTCACATTTCCATATCAACAAGAATTGAATGACTTAGTGAGGGACTTGAATATAACTGAAGTTTTCCAATGCAGAACGCTTCAGGCGAATTCAACACACGCACACATTCTCCTGGGACTCGAGTTCTGAAACATACGCAGTCAAAACTGTATTTTATCTCCTTCTGTGGTTTCAATAGTGTGGAAGCCGTTCTCACACAGAAAAGGTAGAAATATTTCCATTTTCTTGCCATGTCATTATATATACAAAACCGAAATGGATGATCACGCTGTTATTTTCAAATTAATTGGTCTTGATTTCTGAATAACTCTAAAACTTTAAATTTCATCATTCGCATCCATCTACCTGCAATAAAACTGACTTCAAAGTTTCTCAGAAAATACTGTAACCAGATAATAGATCCAGATGTTCATTGTATCCATTACAAAAGAGAACCCAATTTGGATAGATTTTTCCTATCCAACTTGCAAATGATATCGAAATGGATTCCTGTTTATTTACTACTGATAATGTCTGTCCGTGAGGTGTTGTTTCCAGCATTTTTGAATAATAAGGTGAACAGGCCCAATTGTAAATATCTTTGTTTTCTTTCGCTGTCTACTTTGTATGATATTTACCTTTAAATCAATTAGTGGTACTTGCATTTCTTTTATTTTATTATGCACCGTTTCTTTTAGATATGACTATTTTCTGCAATTGACATGTGGAGTCGCTGTCTAAAAGGGATCTAGAAATTTTTACTATTAGTAAGGTTAATGATTAACGAATCAGCTGTTCCTAGTTTGTTTTATGCAATGTAGTCGAGTAACAGGAAACAATGCACGTGACAGAAATTGTTGACGCTGAATTACAAACATTGCATAGAAACTGCATTTTTAAATAGTACTTGGAGGCTTCTGCTACGTTCAGCCATATTTAAAGCGTTCAATTTAAAATAGAGCAATAATATGAGAAGGCATCAAATAATAGTGTTAGGGTTGGCTGGAATTGTGTTGTGTACAGTATTCCTTTCAGTTCGTTTAATTCGTAGGAAAAGTAAGTAATTTTATGTTATTTTTAATGCTGTTTAAAATTGTGGTACGATGGTTCCCTTGGGAGTAGTAGTAGTAGTAGAGGAAGCATGTAACGCAAGAAAGCAAGCTTATTTAGCATCAGCAAAAACATTTCACACATTCATTCCCTCTAAACGTTTGTCCTGTTTGTAGTTGAATTTATTTAAGCTATCAACTTTCACAAAGACAGATGGAAGTTTGTTCCAGCAATCAACTATTCGCTGGCTAAAGGCAAATTTCCGCACATCTGTTCTACAATTGTCTTTCCTCAATTTGAATGTATGCCCCCTCAGATGCGGAATCTGAGCAAGACGAAGAATGCCATCGGCGTTGAGCTTGCTCAAACCATTCAAGGCCTCATACACCGCAACCAGAGCACTTCGCAGGTGCTTCGTCTCCAGACTCTAAAATTTGCAGAATTTAAGCCTTTCTTGCTAAGAGAACCCCTTCGTTCCCCTCACCAATCTTGTTGCTCTTCCTTGTACCTGTACTAGTAGTAAAGTTCCTGTATATCATTGACAATATCACATGACCTGCTCTGGCAGCCTGTCTGCATTGCTCAGAAGACTTCATATCTGACTGCACAATTACTCCCAGGTCTTTTTCATTTTCTGCCACCCTAAGTGTAGTATCACATAGTTGGTACGGTCCTCTGGGGTTACTTCTACTCATATGCAGTACTTTGCATTTGTCAATGTTAAACTTCATTTGCCACTTCTCAGCCAATCTGGCCAAACTTTCTAGATCCTGTTGCAGTAGCACACTGCCATTACTGTCATTAATAACCCTGGCAACCTTTGTATCATCTGCAAACTTCGACACTAAGCCTGATATACCTTCATCAATATCATTGATAAATATACAAAACAACAGTGGACCCAACACCGAACCCTGTGGGACTACACTACAAACAATAGTCCACGAATAGCAGCGTCCATTGATTACCACTCTCTGTCTTCTCCCACTCAACCACCCTTTTATTCATTGTAGCAGCTTACCCTTAATACCATACTGCTCCAATTTGTTCACTAGTCTTCCATGCGCAACAGTGTCAAAATTTTTCCTGAAATCCAAGTATATGATATCAAATTTATTTTTTTGCATCCAATTCCTTTGTAATCACATCATAATATCCAATAAAATTGGTCAGACAACACTTCTCCCTTAACAAACCCATGCTGTGTCTGAATTATTACTGTAGTCTTGTCAGATGATCCTGAAATACATCTTTAACCAATTATTATATTATTTTTCCAGGAACAGAAGTTAAACTAACTGGTCTGCAATTAATCGTGTTACCCTTAATTCCCTTTTTGAACTGGGGATGCATTTGCACAGCTGCAGCCCGTGGGGACCTTCCCCGAGTCCAAGAATGCTCTCATAATTATGCTTATTTTCTTTTCCGCCTCCTTTAATATAACCCGATAGATCCCATCCACCCCAGGTATATTTCTTATGTTTAACTTCAACAATTTCTCCTCCAGTTTGCTCTCAGTTATTACAAAATTATTTAACTCTCTGTTAGAGTTTGATAAACATCTGACACTCTCCTGCTTGAATAACTCCTCATGTGTGAATGTAGATGCAAAATACTCATTTAGTTTGGTAGCTATCTGAGAATGATCATCTACAGTCGAACGATTGATATCAAGGGGAACAATCTGATTTATCCCCTTCCGTTTAGAGTTTGTATAAGTAAAGAAGTATTTTCTGTTTTTCTTTGCATCCTTTGCCAAAGATTTCTCGTAATCTGCCTTTGCTTGCTTAATCTCTTTTGTCACTTGATTACAGACTAGCGTATATCTGCCACAGGCTTCTGTTTGCCTGATAATTTATATGCATTCTATGCATTTTCTTCTCTGCCAGGAGTCTCATTAATTCATCTGCCATCCATTTAGGCCTAAACCTTGCAGAGTATTTCTTAATCGGTAAGAAAAGCCTAGTAGCTTCCACTGCTTGAATAACTCCCATTTAGAATTTGCTGTTGTTCACTTCATCAGTTGATCCCACTGTGCAGAATTCAAAAACTGTCTGAGACCCTATAATCACCTTTACGAAAACAAAAACCCTTCCCTTTACCTCTGATGGTAGTTATGTCTTTAAGTAAATTAGTACACTGTGATCACTGCCTCCTAGTGGTTCCTTTACCTGTAAATTCTTAATGCACGAATAATCACTGCTGGTAACCTGATCAAGATTATTACTCTCTCTGGTTGCCTCTCTAACGTGTTTCCTCCATAAAAACTATGCAATCCTTACAAATGTGTAATATTTATACAGGCAGAATCCTAAAAATGCATCTCATTCTAGATGGGATTCAAAGCCACGCCTCTTCAAAGCAGTGTGGAAGGGATTGTAACTTGTATAACTGATGCGATCTTTGAGTAAAAAGAGAGAAAGAACAGCTAATCAATTTAGTCAATCAGTATAAGTGTATACAGTAATGAATATTTGGATTTTTTTAGAATACAGCGTGCGCTACGTATGCGGGTTTGCAAGTTACACTTGGCAAAATGAATTGTGGTACATTTACCACAATTCGGAAACTAAAGACCTAAGTCCGCAGTGAAACATCCCCCATCCATAAAGCACACCATAATATGGACCACCTTGCTGTAATATTCCTTCTCTCACTCTTACCTCAGTGCAGCAACTCCAGTAGACATATTTTTCTTTTTTTCTTCTCTAAAAACCCCAAACACGAGAGGTATTAGAACCTATAGCACTTAGTACCCTGCATGGGTTGAAGGTTGAGAAGTCGAAAGAAGATATTTCTTGAAATTAGACTTGAACTCCTGTAGACTGTAATTTTCAGCAAATACTTATGTAGGATGGTTGTTCCAGAGAACAGAAATTGAACGAATACATGAGGAAGAAGAAAAGTTGGTTCTGCGAGTTTGAACTTGGACAGTAAAATGATGTTGACTGGTTGCGGCACCTGTTCGGACTGCTTTGAAAAGAGATCGTGAATTATAGAAGCAAATTCAAAGGAACAGTGCCCATGAACGTATCTATAGAAAAGGCATGCAGCAGAAACAGTACGTCTATGAGACACCGAGTGGAGACTCTGTTAGAGATGAAGTTTTAATTAACCTAACTGCCCTCTTTTGAATGAAATCTAGAAGCCTGAGAGAGGTTTTAGGGGCACCGCCCCAGATGTGGTTACAATATTCCATATTCCTGCACAAATCGCAAAACTGCCCATAGGTCAGTTTTGCGATTTCTGCAGAGTGAGCAGCTGTTCGGAAGAAAAGTAAGGCCGAGAGAGAGAGAGAGAGAGAGAGGAGAAAAACCAGTTTTTTAGATGCAGAGGAAGCATATTTGTAATCTGCTATGCCAAGAGAGAGAGAGATTAGAAGTCAAGGCAATACCCAATAGAGATATATGATCTTGCCTTGAGATCGGAGTGTCATCGAAGATAAGCATAGAAGCAGAAATTTTTTTTTTTTGCAAAAAAAAAAGGCAAGACTGAATTTTATAAGGATTGAAATTAACAATTTTATCTTTGACCCACTGAAGAATTACCTGGTGATGAGTATTTAAGGAATTGGTAGTGGATATTCAAGAAGTTGAAGCTGTTTGGGCACTTAAAGGATTCTCAAACTGGAAGATGGAATGCTGTGTGTTATTATCAGCAAAAGTGATGATAGGATTTCCAGTAAATGGAAGAAGGTCATTAATATAGTAGAGGACACGTGTGGGAGAATGAATTGAACCTTGGGGAACACCAACGTTAGCGGAGAAGTTAGAAGACAGCGGGCCGTCTACCATTACCCGCCGTGAGCAGTCAGAGAGAAAACTGGATGACCAATTACAAAAAAAAAAAAAAAAAACAGTTGGCAAACCATAAGGTGGAAGCTTATTTAGAAGTCCTTTATGCAAAACATGATAAAAAGCCTTTTAAATGACAAGAGCAACTGCTTGATTTTCACCAAGCTTTTCCATCGAATGCGTAGATGGATAACCTTGGCCAGAATATCACCAGTGGATCGATATTGACGTAATCTATACTGGCGATAATTGATCCGATGGAAGTTTCCCAGATGGGATAAGAGTTGACAATTAATTTATTTCTCCGTTACTTTAGAAAGAATAGAAATAAGTGCAATGGGACAATAATTGGATGGGAGGAATTTTTCACCCTTTTGAAGAACTGACTGTTTATGAGCAAAATTTCTAAGCAGAAAAAAAAACCTTTGGAATAAGAAAGTGAAAAAAGGCGACAGAACAGGAGTACAGCTTGTGAGAACAA
This sequence comes from Mastigoproctus giganteus, assembly GCF_048544385.1. Classification (NCBI taxonomy): domain Eukaryota; kingdom Metazoa; phylum Arthropoda; class Arachnida; order Uropygi; family Thelyphonidae; genus Mastigoproctus; species Mastigoproctus giganteus. Next base: position 203,092,757 of record NC_143577.1, read on the forward strand.
GTGGAAAAGTACCATCAGGACATGGAGCTTTTTAGCATTAGGCTCGTCATATCCTTTTGAAGGAAGTCCCCAGGAGGCACTGAACGGAGTGTACTGGGAGTGGTGGGAGATGGCGTACCAAGATCATCAATACATGAGTTGGAAAAAAAAATAGGATGCTAGCAGGTCAGTTTTATCTTTGGCTGAAGTGGCAATAGCACTATTTGGTTTTGACGTAGGTGGGCGGCGCCTCCGTAGCCAGGTGGGCAGGAGCAGCAATGCGTAGCACACGCTTCTTGATTAGACCAGGGTTCGAACCCGTGACCACCAAATACGGAGGATGCGGAAAGGTCAAGGAATGACCACCGCATATCCCCGGAGCAATATGGCCTTAGTTGCTAATGCTCCTAAAAACCAAATAACAACAACAACAATAGAGGTGGGAACAGAGATGGATAAATGTTGCGGCCAATAGATTTGGTAAGAGACCATAATGCTCTGCTACCATTTGGACAAGAAGCAAGTTTTCTACTCTTAGCCTGTTCAAAAACTAGTTTGGACTGATTAATAAGTGCTTTACAATCGTCGCGAGTTTTGGTGTAGGTGGAAAATGAACCTGGAGATTTGAAAACAAGCCAATTACGATATGCAACATTCTTCTCTTGAACAGCGTTAGCACATTTATTGGAAAACCAAGGTTCAGATAAAGGACGATTTTAAGGTGGAGTTTGGAATAAAGAATTTAATTCCTATAAGAATAATTTTACCGACACGATCTGAACAAATAGTGACATCAGAAGATATGAAAAACACTAATCCAACCAAGGAAAAGAAGAAATGTAATCTCGCAATTCATCCCATTTTGCATTCTTGTAATGTCAAAAAACACAAAGTTGAAAATGGCCACGAGAGAAAGGTGAAGAGACGTGACTTCCTCTTCAGGAAAAGTCTATGGTTAAAATACTTCAACGCTATAAGTGTATAATTTCAACCAAGTCCGTCTGTGACTGTTAATGACCAAAGTTTCAACTTGTGTGTGTGTGGGATATTGAATAGACGTATTGATAGAAAGCCTTAATAAACAGAGTATTTTAAAGTTGCCCTGAGAAACTACTTTATAATGCTGCTCTGATTTTTTCATTGTAAATAATTATTTAGATTTATTATTATATATTATTCATTTATTATAATAAATTTGTGATCTTTAATATGAGAACACTACCATTTCTTCTGAAGCTCAAGTCATTTCTAAATTCAAAGTGAATGTTAACAACGGATCACCTGATTTAAAAAATGCATCGGCAGTAAAAATGTACGATGTTCATTCGACCACCTCTCCATATTTACTGAATACTGTAGTATACTCTACTCCAGAACAAAATCCGCAGCTCCTACTGCAATCGTTACAGAAGAGCTCCAATTATAAAATAGGCAAACAGTGGAAATTGATATTTTAGCTTTATCTCATATTTAATCCACTTCGAGGATTTTGTTTTTGCTGTAGGGTTTTAGATGCAAAAGCGACTGAGACCATATTGCATGATGAATATGTCTGTAAATCACTTGTGTTCTGTGGTCGATTTTCTGTTTGTTGGACGAAAAACCCGTGTCTCCGGGAGAAAAAACATCCACCCTCGCCTGAGACCGACTAACCGAGCCGCTTTGTTAAAAAGACCCATAAATGTTCTACGCGTCATTGACAGAATTTGAACTGAGGTCTTTCCCACCAAGTGTGGAGAGAATTTTCATCATGTTTTTCATCGAAATGCAATTTTATATCCTTTATCTCTGTACTACCATATTATTATTATGAGTATAGTATATAATTTTGAAAAGTTTCGCATAAAGGTCTGATAGAATTATATGGAAACATAATCACAGAAGAAGGAAGAGACCAATTTTCCGAAAGTTGACTAATTATATTTTATATAATATCCAGTTACTGCTTTATCCGACTCTTTGTCCTCCTTACCATGATACTCAAGCAGAAACAGGACCTATTTCCAAAACTATATCTCCATTATAATTTTGCTTTAATATGTTGTATTAATTCAATTTGATAAATTATTACTAAAAAAGAGGTTACTTATTTAATCTGCTCTGAAGAATCAGCAAAGATTAAAGTTTTTTTTTTTTTTCCCTTACAGATAATGACAACGAGGAATTTTCCAGTTACTGGCTTAAAATGATCAAGAAGTATTTCGCTTCTTCAGGGTCGGGTGGGATATTTTTTCTGGAAACTTCTGGAAGACCTTTCCTGACTGGTCGCCAAGCGTGTTCAGTTGAGTCTGCAGTTAAACATCATCCCTATAGACAGGTAACAGTGTTCATGACCAAGAGTGAAATTGAAATGACTTCGCTTATGCGGAATATGGAAATGGTTTATGGAAATGTTAATTTCCGCCCGATGAACGTACAGAGCTTTCTGGAAGACACCCCACTCAGACAATGGATCACGAAATCCAACTGGAGAAATGGACAGAATAAAGTTGTGCATCTCAGTGACGCGTTGAGGTTGGCCATCATGTGGAAGTACGGGGGAATTTATATGGATTTGGATTTCGTTGTGTTGCGTTCATTGGGCGGATTTCGAAATTCCCTTTTTCAAAGTCGTATTGAAGGAACTGGAAATGGAATCCTTATTTTTGATAAATTTCACCCTTTTATATTCAACTGTGTCAGTGAATTTGCTAAAACGTACAGAAGTGATTTATGGGGACATAATGGGCCCCAACTTTTAGATAGGGTACTGAGGTCGAAGTGCCAAGTAACATCGTTGGAAGATGCAGGGAATAATACGTGCAATATCTCCATCTATAAACAAGAAGTGGCATTTCCATTTCCCTATGAAGAGTGGAAAAGCTATTTTACTCCTTCGGAAGCATTAAAAGTTATAGAAAAGTGCAATTACAGTTATGCCATTCATCTTTACAACAAGATGAGCAAGGACACTCTGGTAAGTATCGGGGAAAATTGTGTCTATGAAATTTTGGCAAGAAGAAACTGTCCAGTTACTTATGACACTGCACGCAGCATTGGAATATTCTAGACTATATCTCCTGTATTTATCTAATTTTAATAACAAATTATATTTTAATATTAAATTTACCGGAAATTGCAATACACCCTAGTAAAATATTAAAGAACGAACCAAACTGCCCACGTATAGCGACGATGACTGTTTTATATCTGCGAGACCTTGATTGGACTATCTGTATAGAATAGTCTCTGGTGATGTTATTTTATTGCTATTAAAAATGACCTTTATACTGTCAGATTTGTTGAAGCATGTCTCTGGTGCATTGTTCCAGATGATTTCAGCCAGACTGTCGTAGGGCTCCATTTCCAGCGACTGCGTGGTCAGTGACAGATGAGACATACTACTGCACAATTTTACTCTTTGTGGACAGTGGCATTTTCACATGGAACGGTCCTTCCTTTTCTGCCAAACAAAAGAGTAATGAGATGAACCTGACCCTCATGAATTTTCAGATATAAACTCCAATTCGTAGTGCGCTCCAGAATAAACAGGAAATCACAACATACTTTAAAAAAATAGTTCACAAGAGAAGGTAATCTTCAGCGGTGTGTAGGTGAGCACCATTCATTTAAGATTCATTCTATCAAAATGCTGGTTTATTGTGTTAGGCTTGTCAGTGTTGCCTTCTAATTTTTTGTATACAAGTTAGACTAGAGATTGGAGTGCCAGATGAAGACCATCCCAGGTAGAATATCTAGTCACTTAATGAAAACCCTAAACACTATTTCACCGATGTACTGGTTGATTTAGCGATTCAACCTTAGGATGCTTCCACTACAGGATTGTCTCTGATCATGCTGATTCTCTAGTGCACTTATATGGTAGTATGAAACTTCGTTCCTTATAATGAGTATATTACAATCCAATAAATTAGAAACCTAATTACATGTGAATTTTCTTCATAATTTTTTTTTTTGTATATAAGTTAGACTAGAGAAGTGGAGTCCCAGATTTATTTTTATATAACTTCTTTTAATAGTTTGTAAATTTAATTTTTATAATATTATAAATATATATATTTTTAAAGTTATTATTTGTAATATTCAGGGTATGTAAACAATGGTTGTGACACGATCCACCTTGAACAATTCGTCAGAGGGTATCATGACTCATACAGAACTCAGAACATATCTTGAACTCAGCTAGTCGGACTCTACTCAAAATTCCCTCCTTGCCTATACTGCTCCTGTTCCAGTTAAAGTTTACTGATCTATACCTCCTCAGACATATTCCCCGGTACATAACTACGACCTGTCTCTTAACAACGTCACGAAACGCTTTCCAAAATCCACTAATTCCTTAACTCACTGACTGACGAACTCACCCTTTTCCCACCAAATAATTCTTCATACAGTATATCTATATTAAGTCCTAATTTCTCCTCCCATTATTTTAGAAGAAGAACTCTTTATTATATACAGAAGGCACATTACTGTATACAACTCCCTTTACGGCTACAAGCCAGGGGTTTACATAAAAGGAATTATACAACATAATAAACACACGAAAAAAACATTAAAAAAAATGACTCCAGAAATGTTTGAACACTGGGGAGATAGATCCATGGCACGTTTTGTCTATATTCCTTGTAGACTGCGAATTTGTAGAGGTCGCCGTCCAAGGACTGTATGTCTTGCAGCATTTGCACGGGTAGGAACCAATCAGTAAGCTTTAACCGGTTTGGAATGGCCTCTAGGAGTGGATTAGCCCTAAGGCTTGGGACCGGGATCCTCCATCCACAGTTAGCCCAGAAATCTGGTACTGAAATAATGTCGACCATCATTTTGATGGCAAAGACGAGTCTTCTCTCGTGAATGATGGCAGGAAGACGTCTCATGTTGATAGCTGCCGCCATCTGGGTGGTCCTTGGTGCAGGGGGAAGCCGAAATTTCCATAAGTCCCACTTCAGTAGCCAGAATTCCCCCGCGAAAATCCGTCTAAGATGGGTCGTAGCAGTTGAAGTCCAGACTTCGGCGCCATAGAGTATGACCGGATAGACACATGTCTAAATATATCTGTACCCAACAGTCTGGTCATGGACATGCATGAGTTGTCGTTTAATCATCCACCGTAGTCTACAGAACTTTATTTGCAAGTGGTCTATGTGCGGTAGAAAGGAGAGCTTTTGATCGAAAATAATGCCCAGATCTGTATGTTGTTGGACGGCAGAAATCGCAGATCCTCTTAAAATGGTTTGCACTATTATTGGGCTCAGTTTGAGAGAGAGAAAGTCAACTGTTTTGACTTCTCGGGATTGAAGGGAAGTCCGAAACCGGAGAAGGCCTCAAGGTTCCGGATTTTCTGTAGGATTAAGGCATTGATGTATTCAGCAGTGTCTCCAGGGCTGATGGGAGTAAACAGCTTTATGTCATCGGCAAAGGTGATGATATCAGTTCGGCCGGTCACGAATGGCACGAGAACAGCTGAGAACTAGATTCCGGACAGGACCCCGCCTTGTGGGACTCCATCTGTAATAGTCCTGGTATAGCGCAGATTACCATCGCGAACAATAATGGTCCTCTTCTCAAGCATTGTCTGAATAAACCAGAGCACGTCTCCACCAATGAAGTAATACTCACGTACACTGCTGTGAAAAATTTTAGTACACTGGTGTGCAAAACTTAAGGACCAACACTATTTCTAAAGGTTACAAGCACAAAATCAAACGAAACAGCCTGTGGTGATTTGCATAACTGTGGCCGTTCAGTAGAAAGCTGGTGCACATGTAAAAATTTGAATCGTGATGAGGGCTCACATAAACAGATAAAAGCAGCAGTTCAGCAGTTATGTGCAAATTACCGAATGGTGAGCACGATTGTTACAGACGGTCGATTGGTTTCATACGGTACTACAGACAACGAAATGGCCAGTAGACAATATCTGTATGACTTTACCCGGGGTCGAATAATTGGGAAGCTCGAGGAGGGTCGAAGTGTCTGTGGTCAGTATCTCCCACAGCATCGTCTCATGTATGTGATCAACCTTCACGACAGGTACAGCTGTTCGAAGGACCAGTCGTGGTAGTCCACAAATGATGACTGCTATATACTGGTGTAGATCAAGAGGGACCGACACCAGACAGCGGGATCCATTGCAAACCAGCTGCACAGGACGCAGGATATCGCGGTTTACTGTGGCCAGGTGATACCTACTCATCGGATACACCGTTTACAGTGGTGCATTGAACACAAGGACTGGACAGCAGCGCAATGGGGTAAGGTACTCTTTACTGATGGGAGTAGATTCAGTCTCAGCAGCGATTCTGGAATTCAGCTAATCTGGCGAGTGGTTGGCACACGGTAGCACCCCGCAAACATCAGTGAAAGGGATCGATATGGCGGTCGAGGTGTTCTCATCTAGGGCAGTGTTATCTTGGATGGACGTACACAACTCCAGATGCTGGAAGGCGGTACTGTAACCGGTGCACGCTACAGTACTGAGGTAATCCTTCCCCATGTGCGTCTGTTCCGAGGTGCCATTGGCCCCGAGTTCCTGTGCACGGATGATAACACCACACCCCATCGCACTGCAGCTATTGATATGCTTTTGGAAAGTGAGGACATTGTTCGTTTGGATTGGCCTGCCCGTTTCACCTGACCGATCTAAATCACATCGAACACATATGGGACGCTTTGGGGAGACGCCTAGCGGCACGTCCGCACCCACCATAAAATGTTCACCAGCTGAAGATGGCGCTGATAGAGGAATGGACGATATTGCCGCAAGAACTTATCAACAACATTGTTCTAAGTATGGACAGGCGGTGCAAACCCTGCATGCATCGACAGTACGGGTGGCCATATCTCCTACTGAGGACCACCACTTCCCTTTGTTCCATCTTTGGCAGTGATGCATCTGTCCCATGGCAGCCATTGCTATGTTGCCATTTTCGAATAAAGTCCCTCTGTACCGTTTTGTTTCCATTATATCGGTGTTGGTTCCTTTATCATTTCTGTACCTCACGAGGTGCCTTTGCTATACTTTTCCCACATTCAGGCCACTCCTATGAGAAGCTACAGGTGAAAACCTAAATGGTCCTTAAGATTTACACACCAGTGTATAATCCCCGATTAATAAATAATAATAATAATAAGATTCTTTATTAACATAAATTTTATACACTAGTGATTCCTTACACAGAAAGCCAGAGGAATCTTACAATTTGTTGTTTATACAAGTGATTTTGTTTTATAAAAAAAAATAATAATAATAACTAAATATTAATTAATAGATCAAAGCAAAGATGATAATCAAAATGTAAAAATGAAGTAGGAATTACAGGGAAAAAGGACTACAAGTTGAGCAGAACATGAAATGACATCGGTTAACTAACTAAGATCGGCACTTACATAAATGTCCTTTACAAACAGCAAGATAGGACACGATGCCATCGCGATATGCCTTGTCTATAGTCCACAGGTCGATGTCGATGTTGAGCGAGTTGAGAGTGTCCAGAGTCACATTTGGGAAGTGTCTCCTGAAATTCTGTAACCGCTGGAGCCTTGAGCACAAGGAGGGAGTCTACGGAGATGTCTGCCTGGCAAATGCCAACCAATCGTGTTCCAGATGTTGATGTGATCCTGCTTAGCTGATCACAGATGAAGGAATGACCTAATTTTTAGCACATGGGCTCTGTGGACTATGGGCGTATATTGCAAGTTGCAGCAGAGAGTAGATTTAGATGTTGTGTAGATCTGGTGCGACCACAAGTTGACCCACTTCAGCACCCAGAATTCGAGGCACCATAGTTTCCTGAGACTGGTGGGTGGTGCCGCCGACCAAACTTCCACGGCATAGAAGAGTACACTACAGAAGTAAGTTGCGAGGTATTTCTTGATTATTTGCTTATTGTGCGTTTTACACGAATCAATTTTTATTCCCCAGAACGCTCTCAGGGCTTTGGAATACTGAGCTTGGATTTGTTTTTTATAGGTGAGGTTGGCATCAAGGATTACTCCTAGGAATTTGACACTGTCTGTGGGAGTCAGAATATTTCCTGCCAATTCCGGAAGTAGAGAAAATGCAGTATCAGTAGAAGTCATCCTTGACCATCTAATTTCCTTCAGCCCGTTTCGCCGTATGCTTCCACGGGCTCGACCCTTTTCCAGGAATTTTGACTTTACCTTCTGTAGGTCGAAGCTAACCATCCTTCTCAGAATTTGCCTCCCCTTTACGTACCTTCCTAAACCATTAATTACCTATTCCTATTTTAATTAATTATTTGCTTGCTTAAATAAATTTTGCTGAATCAAACCAAGTCGTATTAGGATAGAATATTCCAATGTTATATATATATTAGGCGAAGAATTTATTTGTAAATATTATTTCTAAATTTGAATATAGAGATCAGCACCGATCTTTTTGACGCACAGGTTTTCCGCAGACTGTACCTAATCTCACTTAACTTGCTACCTCATTGCCAATCCGATAAATGTTTTATTTTTCAATCATATCTAGAACATACATATATATATATATGTATATAATATGATGGAAAAAATATCATTTTAGTAAGGAGGTAGCGGTTTGAATGATATACAGTGCAATTTGTGGACGCCCTGTGCGTCAAACACCCGAGTAACGTGCATAGGCCAACGCTGGCATTATGGCAAAACCTAGAAATAAAATATGTAATATATAATACCATACATATAATACAATATATAATAAAAGGTGAGAGTAAAACAAAAGATAAAACGTAGAGCAGAAATGGAAGTAATATATGATAGAGCAAACTATAAGACAGAGCAAAATATATAAAATAATGAGGCAAACTTGTATAACAATACGGAGGCAAAATTATAAAGCAATGAGGTAAATCATAAAAAAAGGGGTCAATTATGGGTATGTAGATACATTAAAAGGGACTTTGTCAAGGGCTAACCCTCTCAATGTATCAACCCATAATTAACGTAGCTGCTTACACTCATTAAAAAAGTCGTACCTATATTTGCTCCACGGGCAGGAATAAATTTCTTTATTTCTTTATATTACCTTTTATTTCTTTATATCGCATTACATTTCTTTATATCCCGTTATATTTCCTTTATATCCCGTTATATTTCCTTTATATCGCCCTATATTCCTATTGGCCGTTTGCCATATGCTCTTTCCTCCAGAGATCCATCTACCGTTCTGCTTATACACCACCGCTTATCACATAAAATTAATACACTTAAATTGCCAACTCTTCCACCTAGATTACAGCGGGTGCTACCGTTTATTGGCATCGTTTTTTCTGGCTTGGTTTCCGATTTCACCAACTCCCAAACCCAGAGGGCGCCCACTTCCACCAGCTTCGAATAAATAACACACGTGCTCCACTTCTCGGTCTTTTCTTTCTTCACATTCACCGGTGGTAAGCATACCTATTTATATTTTTTCACCAGGATTTTGTTCCTTATATATACAAATATATCACCCATATTATATCAACGGCTTCCTATTTTCTATTACAGTATATTGTCTACATCCTATACGATGTAATACCTACAATCATATACCAGGATCCTTTCTTTAAGGGACGGGAAGTTACGCTCCCGGTTTCTTCCCACGTAAAATTGTTTTCCTCTTTTTGTATACTTTTGACTATAAACTATATAACACTACTTTCCTTCATACCTCATGAACTATTAGAGCAATTCGAGGGGGACTATTACTATTCTATATCCTACTTCCGTTCTAGTAGTAGTAGTAGTAGTAGTAGTAGCAGTGGCATTTGATGCAAGAAAGCAAGTGTATGAGCTAATGCAGCATCAGCCAAAAAAAAAAAAAAAAAAAATCACACCATTCCCTCCAAAAGCCTGTCCAGTTCCTCCTTAAATTTATTCAACTTATCAACTTCCACAACGACAGATGGAAGTTTGTTCCAGCAATTAACCAATCACTGGTTAAAGGCAAATTTCCGCACATCTATTCTACATCTGTCTTTTGTTAATTTGAATTTATGCCCCCTTAGGTTCATAATCTGAACAAGTGGAAGGATCCCATCAGAATTCAGCGTGCTCAACCTATTGAAAGCCTTATATACCTCAATCAGATCACCGCGCAGGTGCCTAGTCTCCAGCCACTGCAATTTGCAGAACTTAAGCCTCTCTTGGTAAGAGGATCCCTTCATTCCCCTCACCAATCTTGTTGTCCTTCTCTGTACACGCTCAAGTAAATCTACATCCTTCCTAAAATGAGGCCCCCAGAACTGCACTCAGTACTCAGGGCGTGGCATGACCATTGCCTTATACAGAGGGATAATCACCTCCTTTCCCTGATAGCAACATTCCTATATATCATTGACAACACCCCATGACCTGCCCTGGCAGCCTGTCTGCATTGCTCAGAAAACTTCATATTTGCCTGCACAATTACTCCCAGGTCTTTTTCATTTTCTACCACCTTAAGTGTAGTACCATACAGTTGGTACGTTTCTCTGGGGTTACTTCTACCCATATGTAGTACTTTGTATTTGTCAAGATTAAACTTCAGTTGCCACTTCTTAGCCCATCTGCCCAAATTATCTAGATCCTGTTGCAGTAGCACACTGCCATTGCTGTCATTAACAACCCTGCCAACCTTTGTATCATCTGCAAACTTCGACACTAAGCCTGATATACCTTCATCAATATCATTGATAAATATACAAAACAACAATGGGCCCAACACCGAACCCTGTGGGACTCCACTAATAACATTAGTCCAAGAGAGCAGCACCCATTGATTACCACCCTCTGTCTTCTCGCACTTAACCATCCTTTTATCCATTGTAGCAACTTACCCTTAATACCATTCTGCTCCAATTTGTACAATAGTCTTCCATGCGCAACAGTGTCAAAAGCTTTCCTGAAATCCAAATATATGACATCAAAATTATTTTTTGCATCCAGTTCCTTTGTAACCACATCATAATATCCTATCAAATTTGTCAGACAAGACTTTCCCTTAACAAACCCATGCCGTGTCTGAATTATTGCTGCAGTCTTGTCTAGATGATCCTGCAATTCATCTTTAACCAGCGACTCCATTATTTTACCCGGAACAGAAGTTAAACTAACAGGTCTGTAATTATTCGTGTCACCCTTCGATCCCCCTTTGTGAATTGGGGATACATTTGCACATCTTCAGTCCGTGAGAACCTCCCCTGAGTCCAAGGATGCTCTCATAATTATGGCTAAGGGTTTGCTTAGTTGCTTTGCCGCCTCCTTTAATATAACTGGATAGATCCCATCCACCCCAGGTGCTTTTCTTATGTTCCTTTCTCCTTCCTTTAGCCCGAGCTGCCTATTCTACAAAGATATATAACTACAATGGATGGAACTCTTACTCTAGTATACTCTTTTGTATCTGTTATGCTATAATCTGTCGGGCTAATCATCTCCCCAGTAAACTACTTATCTAATACGTGCTTGTTACCAGCATTTGGCTCACATCTTATCGCTTCCAAATTCCTTACCTACCAATAACGGCTCATTTCTAGCTTTCAGCATTTATATTATATTACGACTTAATCAACGGACCTTTCTACCATCCTACATATATTCTTACCTAGTATTGCTGGCAGTTGACTACAGAAACAGATAGCTACGTTAATTATGGGCTGATACATTGAGAGGGTAAGCCCTTGACAAAGTCCCTTTTAATGTATCTAGATACCCATAATTGACTCCTTTTTTTATAATTTACCTCATTGCTTTATAATTTTGCCTCCGTATTATTATACAAGTTTGCCTCATTATTTTATATATTTTGCTCTGTCTTATAGTTTGCTCTATCATATATTACGTCCATTTCTGCTCTACGTTTTATCTTTTGTTTTACTCTCACCTTTTATTATATATTGTATTATATGTATGGTATTATATATTACATATTGTATTTCTAGGTTTTGCCATAATGCCAGCGTTGGCCTATGCACGTTACTCGGGTGTTTGACGCACAGGGCGTCCACATATTGCACCGTATATCATTCAAACCGCTACCTCCTTACTAAACTGATATTTTTTCCATCATATCTAGTACTTATCAATACAGACCGATGTAATGCACAATCTTACACTTAGATGACATTAATCGGTGCTGATCTCAATAAACGATCTATAACATCAAAATTCATAAACAATCCTTCTCCTAATACCAATATATATAAAATATGTTGTATAATATTGAAGACAATTCAAGAACACAATACCAAGATACGCAATGGATAAAGTAAGGTTAGTAAATTAAGGTTTGCATACTTAAAATATGTACATAAAACCTATCGCTGTCTACGCACAATCTAGGTGACTTCAGCTAGGGACAACCACAAACATTGAAGGCAAAAAACGACAAGGAATTCTGTTTCTGCAATGATCAAAATCTGCTAAGATATATGAATTTAGAGATTAAGTAATTTGAATATAAGCCAATTATAGAGTTCACTTTTTTAGAATCAAAAGAAAGATAGTATAAATGCAAGTACATATTAAACATCATTGACCCTACAGAGAACGTAATTTAATAATTAAAATAAGAATAAACGTAAAGTATAAGGCATATCTACCGTATCCAGAACATAATGTAGTAACAACAATAGTCGTCATGAAAGAAATAACAATCCCTCTAGTGAGTTGATATACATATGGTGCCCCCTATGTGATGGATATGGTAAAAATAAATAAATAATTAATTAAAATTAAGTTACCGCAAAGAGAAACATGCGAATAGTAAGATGAATAAAAACTAATGGAGTAGGAATAATAGAACCTGAACTCCGTGAAGGCGAAAATATTTATTTATTTATTAAGTAGATTCTCTTACATCCTCGGATTACCCTAATAATTTGGGAGAAATAAGAACAAAGAGTGTTGGACAGCTTAAAGACGATGCAAGATATAAGTTGTAGCTAGGGTAAGCCCGAGATCGCAAACCGTTCCTATAGTAGGACCCTGAGCTGAATTTGCATGTCACCTTAGCATGAACTTAAGTATATACAGTGTTATTATAAAATAAAATAAAATAAATAAATGATACATTTGCAGGCCGGTGAGTACAAGTTTTCTAAGCCTTAAGTCACCAAGAAAGCAAAGCGTGTCCTATGTACATAATATATACTGGTAGGTTGTTGTCTATAATTCTGCTATTTTGTATGATGTTTAATAAGGGTTGCAGTAGCCGTTCAAGAGTTTTGCCCGGTTTGTGTACATAACTAACTGAAATATAAGAAACCATTTTAAATGAAAAACACTGCAATGTAATCTTATTTTGGTCGCCTTTTCATTTCTTATTTTTACTTTTAATTTCCTGTCTCTTTCTCTTTCATACGATATATCGCCACATTCCTTATCCATTTAGTAGAGTTCTCTTCTGGTGTATACCGCAGATTTAAACAAAAATCTTCTCCTTCACACTTTCTATATACAATATATTTTTTATATGTATATACACATTAAGGCTGTAGGGTACGTTTTGCTAATGCAGTGTCCCTGATTCTTAATCAATGTTATCTTCCTTTTCGTACTGCTACACTTCACCCTCCATGATTACTTAGCTTCTTAATACAATTATTCTTTTATTATATATATATATATATATATGGTATACCTAAATTTCATATATCACCTATTGCATTTAGATTCATAACATCATGTAGAGATAGTTATGCTAAAATTCCAGGTAAAACGTTAGAAAAGTTACTTAAAACTATATTAAATAATGTAAGTAAAACTATTAAAATAAATAACAACTTTGCGATTATAAATGCAATAAAAAATAACTATATTCAGCAATTACAAACATTTGACTTAAACCATTTATTCACTAGTATCTCAACAATTTAAAAGATGTTCTCCAAAAGCTATATTTCGAACATAAAAATGCCATAAAGTTTGATTTAACCTATTGGGATACTTTAAGAAATTTATGTATATGACGGAACTTCGTTATACTTAATGGTACCCCTATGGAAAGTCCAATATCCTGTATAGTAGTAGTAGTAGTGGTAGTGGCATGTGATGCAAGAAAGAAAATGTATGAGCTTATGCAGCATCAGCCAAAAATAAAAAAAAATCAAAAAAAAATCACACCATTCCCTCCAAATGCCTGTCCAGTTCCTCCTTAAATTTATTCAACCTATCAACTTCCACAACGACAGATGGAAGTTTGTTCCAGCAATTAACCACCCGCTGGCTAAAGGCAAATTTCCGCACATCTATTCTACATCTGTCCTTTCTTAATTTGAATTTATGCCCCCTGAGGTTCGTAATCTGAACAAGTGGAAGGATCCCATCAGAATTCAGCGTGCTGAACCCATTCAAGGCCTTATACACCTCAAAACGTCTGTATAATTGCAAACCTCTATCTATATTCTACAAAAAACTAATAGTTCTGATATTCCATAATAATATAGATCTAAACGTATATAATAAATGCATCTCTTTTAGTCGCCTTTAGTCGGCCTTACAAACTGGAGATCCAATATCCAATATATCGAAATCAGTGCATGCTAATATCATTTTATCCCAATGCCTGAGGATTGCTTCTATTTGGCATAAAAATACAACCCGTGCAGCAAACATAATCGCATTGTACAATAAGTTGATAAATAATAATTTCCCTATCGCTTACCTAAAATATCACTTCAGGAAGGCGATAAATATAATTAATTTCAAAAATTTAATTCCTGAACCCATTGCTTCAATATAATTACCATAATTACGGATTTAGAGCCATGTATATTATGCACATAGGATACGCTTTGCTTTCTTGGTGACTTACGCTTAGAAAACTTGTACCCACAGGCCTGCAAATTATAGTGTATCATTTATTTTATTTTATTTTATAATAACACTGTATATACTTAAGTTCACGCTAAGGTGACATGGAAGTTCAGCTCAGGGTCCTACTATAGGAACGGTTTGCGATCTCGGGCTTACCCGAGCTGCAACTTATACCTTGCATCGTCTTTAAGCTGTCCAACAAACACTCTTTGTTCTTATTTCTCCGAAATTATTAGGGTAATCCGAGGATGTAGTAGAAACTATTTCTTATTTGTACTATTATATTTTCGCCTTCACAGAATTCAGGTTCTATTATTCCTACTCCATTAGTTTTTATTCATCTTACTATCCGCATATTTCTCTTTGCGTTAACTTAATTTTAATTAATTAATTATTTATTTTTACCATATCCATCACATAGGGGTCGCCACATGTATATTAACTCACTAGAGGGATTTTTATTTCATGACGACTATTGTTGTTACTACATTATGTCCTGGATACGGTAGATATGCCTTATACTTTACGTTTATTCTTATTTTAATTATTAAATTACGTTCTCTGTCGGGTCAATGATGTTTAATATATGCTTGCATTTATACTATCTTTCTTTTGATTCTAACAAAAATTTAAGCACTTTAATTGGTTTATATTAAAATTAATCTCTAAATTTATATATCTTAGCAGATATTGATCAAATACAAAAAAAAAAAACAGAGAATTCCTTGTCGTTTTTTGCCTTCAGTCTGGGTGGTTGGCCCCAAATGAAGTCACCTAGATCGTGGGTAGACAGCGATAGATTTTATGTATATATTTTAATTTTTTGTATATATATATATATATATATATATTTCTATATATATATAGAAATATATATATATATATATATATATATATATATATATAAAGTAAGGTTTCTATATATATATATATATATATAGAAACCTTACTTTGCTAGCCTTACTTTATCCCTTGCGTTTCTTTAAATCCATCTTGGTATTGTCTTCTTGAATTGTCTTCAACATTATACAACATATTTTATACACATATCGTAATGCATAATTGCTGTACCAAGTGCATTGGCCCATAAGTATTAGTTACAGTTTGTTACAATTTATTAACTTTCTTTCCATATTATTCAAATAAATATATATATAGTTATTTTTTATTTATTTTTTTTACTAGTAAGCCAAAGCTTACAAATTTCATGAAAGGAAATTATGATGGCTTAAGATGCTACATGGCCTCCATGGACTTGATAGATAGCTCACAAAAGCGAATACAATTGAATTATGGTATACTTTTAAAACATCAATCGCAGAAGCCTTGAATGCTTATTTACCATTAAAAAGTACTCCATTTTTTAACTGTAAAATTATTCCCAAAATCAAAATAGCTAACCAGATTTGGTAAACATGGTTTTCCCTTTACAAAACCATGCCATTCATCCAACTTGTAATCCTCCACGAGAAGGATTCCAAGTTGGATGAATATTGAAGTTGCAAGATTACTTGAGCAGAAAAAGACGGCATGGAAAAATTACAGAGCAATAAAAACAACTTAAGCTTATAACAGCTACAAATTGATCTGTAATAATGCCACTGCAAAGATTAGGCTTGCAAAGGCAGATTATGATAAATCGCTGTCAAAAAGAGCAAAGAGGGGACAAGGAATTCTTCACATATATAAATGCAAAGAAGAGAAGAACAAACCAGATTGGACCCTTATGTAGTGGATGTGGGATAGTATTAGATACCCCAGCTGAAGTTGCAGATGAACCTAACAGTTACTTTGCATCGATAGTTACAGAAGAAAAACCCTTTACGTCAATGAGAAATTTTGGGAGTGAAGACGAAAAAAATGTAATTAATGTTGAAATTTCACTCGTTTATTTAAAAAACAAACTTCCGAGCCTACAGGCCAGTAAGGCTCCTGGGGTTGATGGCATTTGCCCTATAAACTTAAGGGAGCCGGCAAGTGAGTGCAGTGAACCATTGTGCTAATTATGAGAGCATCACTGGACTCGGGAGTGATTCCGTTGGATTGGAAAAGTGCCAATGCATTTCCAGTACATAAGGGCGGTTCTAAGAGTATAGTGGGAAATTATCGACCGGTCAGTCGATAATTCGGGAAAATCTGGAAAATCGGTCAGTCGGGAAAATCATGGAGGCAAAGATCAAGGGTGGAATTCAGGATCATTTAGATCGAAATGGAATTATGAAAGATACACAGCATGGTTTTGTAAAGGGAAAACCATGTTTAACAAATCTGGTTAGCTATTTTGATTTTTTTGAATAATTTCGAAATCGTGCTTATTTTGTATTTTAGCAAAGCATTTGACTCAGTTTCACATCAGTGGTTACTTTATAAGCTGGAACAGATTGGAATCACAGGGAAAATCCTTAGATGGGAAGGAGGATGGCTTTAGGGATCGAGGCAGAGGGTTATGATAAATGGTCATTTCTCAGATTGGGTAAATGAAGTGGAGTTCCTGAAGGATCATATTAGGACCACTGTTGTTATTATTATTATTATTATTATTATTATTATTATTATTATTAATGGCCATATGGTACAAGGAAGCCTGAGGCTTGATTTTAAATGGTATCGATAAAGGGTTAGAGGGCGTGATGTCTAAATTTACAGTTGATGTAAAGATCGGTAGAGTAGTTAATAAGCATCGCCAAGCAGAGCTTCTTCAGAGTGACCTTGATAGACTTCAGGGATGGTTACAAAACAGGCAGCTATGCTTTATTTTTTAAAAAAATTCAAGGTCTTCCACTTGGAGAACAGTGACCCCCAAAATAATTTATACACTTTTGGAATTGAACTAAAGTCAGCAGTGGAAGAAAGAGACGTGGAAATTACGATACGGTTAGACATGATGATCTCCCATCATTGTAGGCTGATTGCAATGAGGGCCCATGGTGTCCAGTCGATGATTTATCGAACATTTTCTAGTAGAGATAAGAACGTCATAATCCCATTATATAAGACTATTGTTAGACCACATCTAGAATGCTGTGTTCAGGTATGGAGACCGCTCTAAAAAAAGACATCAAGCTTCTTGAAAGAGTCCAAAGCCCGGTAACTCACTTTGTGAGATGGGCAAAAGAGCGGCCATATGAGGAAAGGCTTCGAACATGTGGGTTGCAGAGCTTGGATACTAGGCACCTTAGAGGAGACTTGATTGAGGTATTTAAGGCTCCTCAGTAGGTGTTGCAGTGTTTAAGACTCCTGAGTAGCTCGGGCTAACATGGTATTGAGGATAACATAGGTTTTTATATTTATATTTTGAATAATAATTCCTTTATAAAAATGGAGATTTCTTTTAGCCACCGAGTCGTTGATTTCTGGAACAGGTTACCTTCTTAGGTACAGGAAGCTACCAGTTTGTATAAATATTCAATGGTCAACTGGACAGTTATCTATGTGAAGAGGGAAGCACATCATTTGTAATTCCTTATCAACTTGTTGTTTTTTTTCTGTCGGTCAGTGCGGCAAAAGCCTGTGGCTTCCTTGCACTATAGGGCGAATACTATTACTAAATTAAGGAAGATCAAAACGTTCTACACCAAACTGTTAATCCAATATTCCTTCAATCTTATTCAGCAGAGCTAAGTAGTAAAACATGCCTGCCGATTGTAATTGCCAATTCTCGATTTAAATCTTTAATTCCCTGTTTCTTCTTTCTTTTCTGACCTTTTTTAATTGCTTGTTTGACGGCGAACCCCAAAATAAAATTTTTAGTTTATTTTTCTCAATAGTAAAACAATAGTGTTTCTCAACAATAGTTTCTCAATAGTGTTTGTTGTTTGCCAATCACAACGATTGGCAAACAACAAACAAATATTTTTCTAACCCATCCTCAAAACTAGCCTTCCAAGTTTCAATATTTAGTTTTAAACTCATTCGTTGTATTGCCCGTATATTCTAAATAAAGAGATTAATAATTAATGAAGTTTCCAATGGCTTGCAAATCTTTTTAAGAGCAGAGGACAATTTCGAGAGAATGTCTTCATGGAGATCAAGTCGTGGTTTACATGTGGACTGATGATAGACAGACATGTTGAATCTAGATGCATATTGCGAAAGCCGTTCCAGAGTATCGTAGTGGTACTACAGAAACGTTTTTCATCAATGTTTCTCCAGTAAAGCAGAGACTCATGGATGTATTGTAAGACCTCATGAGTTTATCTTTAAATAAATTTTCCGACATTCGCATTCATTTCGGCAGCGATGGAAGGCTAAATTAAGGAAGAATTAAGAATTATAATTAAAAGAGGTAACAGGGAAACTTACTGATAATAAAATAAAACCTGATCTAATAACAAATGCATTGCATTTGTTGTTAAATCAAGTTCGGTTTGATGTTGTTTCAATTTTACAAAAAAAAGTGAAATAAAGCTTCGAGTTCTTAACTTAACAGCAGAGAGAGAGAGAGAGAGAGAGAGAGAGAGAGAGAGAGACTCTTTACATTAAACTATTTGCAAATAATTTCATTTGAAAAGCTTGCTGGAACTGTTGCTTACTTTTGACATCAGGGAAACGCTCTACAAAGAGAACTCTTTATATATATATATATATACATACTATCATTGAATTATATTAAATAAAATTAAATTATAATAAATAAATAAATAAATAAATGATTAAGCATTCATTAGAGGCAGCGACATGCAATTCCTCCATATGAAGCTGAAATACATCCATTATTTTAAATTAAACAAAACATAAGCCAGCAGTATGGCAAAAACTGTAGAGCGAAAATTAACATAAAAATAACCCAAATAAACAATCGAACGAAAAGAAAAAATAGATATAAATAGTAGCCCAGAAACACTAATATAATTTCGATCTTTAAATCCAATTAACAAAAACTATACAAATTTTAGAATAATGCCAATTAGTTATTAATTTAGCGGTACCCCCCCGAGAGGTACCAGTTCCGAAAGACGTGAAATATCACCCAAAAAGGGTTAAAGGAACTACCAAACGATAACCAAATCAAAATAAACTAAAATAAAATAGACTGACCATCATGCCCCATATCGACAGAGGACCACGAGGCCAATAATGGTCATGGAATCGCTGCATTTCAATCGTCATACAAAACATCGCAAAGGCGGAAATATCGAAGAACCAAACCACCCTACCATTCTCCGATAGATCAACCAATGCAGAGGATTTGCATGGCGGTGGTCCTTATGCAGCGAAAATAAACTATAGAACAGACAGCACTCTAAAGCAGAGCCACACTACTGACATACTGTAAGCTGAATCAGCTTATATTGAAGAAAAAAAGAAAATAGATGGCGGCACTGGCGTTGCTAAATTAGCATATCGACCCATTACTATTGAATTATAATAAAAAATTAAAATAATTAAGCATTCATTAGAGGCAGCAAATTGCAATTCCTCCATATGAAGCCGAAATATATACTATCATTGAATTATATTAAATAAAATTAAATTATAATAAATAAATAAATAAATGATTAAGCATTCATTAGAGGCAGCGTATTATACTATTTATTACTATTACTAATATTACTAATTACTATTACTAATACTATTTATATCTATTTTTTCTTTTCGTTCGATTGTTTATTTGGGTTATTTTTATGTTAATTTTCGCTCTACAGTTTTTGCCATACTGCTGGCTTATGTTTTGTTTAATTTAAAATAATGGATGTATTTCAGCTTCATATGGAGGAATTGCATGTCGCTGCCTCTAATGAATGCTTAATCATTTATTTATTTATTTATTATAATTTAATTTTATTTAATATAATTCAATGATAGTATATATTTCGGCTTCATATGGAGGAATTGCAATTTGCTGCCTCTAATGAATGCTTAATTATTTTAATTTTTTATTATAATTCAATAGTAATGGGTCGATATGCTAATTTAGCAACGCCAGTGCCGCCATCTATTTTCTTTTTTTCTTCAATATAAGCTGATTCAGCTTACAGTATGTCAGTAGTGTGGCTCTGCTTTAGAGTGCTGTCTGTTCTATAGTTTATTTTCGCTGCATAAGGACCACCGCCATGCAAATCCTCTGCATTGGTTGATCTATCGGAGAATGGTAGGGTGGTTTGGTTCTTCGATATTTCCGCCTTTGCGATGTTTTGTATGACGATTGAAATGCAGCGATTCCATGACCATTATTGGCCTCGTGGTCCTCTGTCGATATGGGGCATGATGGTCAGTCTATTTTATTTTAGTTTATTTTGATTTGGTTATCGTTTGGTAGTTCCTTTAACCCTTTTTGGGTGATATTTCACGTCTTTCGGAACTGGTACCTCTCGGGGGGGTACCGCTAAATTAATAACTAATTGGCATTATTCTAAAATTTGTATAGTTTTTGTTAATTGGATTTAAAGATCGAAATTATATTAGGGTTTCTGGGCTACTATTTATATCTATTTTTTCTTTTCGTTCGATTGTTTATTTGGGTTATTTTTATGTTAATTTTCGCTCTACAGTTTTTGCCATACTGCTGGCTTATGTTTTGTTTAATTTAAAATAATGGATATATATATATATATATATATATAAGCAATTTTATACCAGTGCACATTCGGTGATGTAGACACTGGACGCGCACTGGTATTCAATTTTAATCTGTTGAATAGCCAAAGAAAAAAAAGCGAAAAGTTCTGCAGCACTGATATTTGCTTTTCAAGGATCATAGATGAAAGGTCTACATTTACAAAAATGTTAAATAAAATACCAAAATTTCTTTCGTGCAAGATGTATCGTATTGTAAAAGTTCGCTGTTACGAAAAATAAATATATTAATAATTAAATAAATTCAAAAAAGAACTTGTAAGAAGCTAGAAATGTGTAATTTTTTGTTTGTGTAGTATGTGTAGTGTTATGTTGTTTAGTTGTTTCTGGTCACTTTGCTATCAGAAAAGCGATCACCAAGGGATCCTGTTTAGTACCCGTATACGCGACGAGGAGGCGGACCACAACCAAGAAATCACTATGTGGAGTGAAAACAGTGAAAATGGCTGAAATTAAGAAATGTAACATTATGATCCTCAATGTCAAAGCGGTATTTCCAAGCGATGGAGTCAGTGGAAGAGTTTTTTTTTTTATTTCCTTCAAAAGCAAGTGACGTTTTTGAACGAAACAATAAAAGTTTAGCAGTCCATCTTCCTTTCCATGTGAGTAAGGATGCTCCTGTACGAATTGGAGAGAATGCCGCTTATTAAATTACTTCAAGAGAAAACTGTTCTGTAATGTAAGAAACTGCACGTAGTGTTGGGGTGCTCTAGATATTTTATTTTGATTTCCAACGTTATCACTATGTTTAAATCTTGGTTTTTTTTTTTTTTTTTTTTGATTTGATAGTTGTTGGCGCATCGGCTTCTGTGGCCATATTGCACCTCCCAAGGTTTTTGCAGTACTTTGATCCAAGCCCGAGGCGGGAATCGAACCCGCGACCTTTGGGTTGCCGGGCAGGTACTTTACCCACTCGGCTAGCCCGGTCGGCTATTTAAATCTTGAAGAAAAACTTTTCGATACATAATATAGATTATTGTGAATATATTATATCATCATCTTCAGCCATTTTCGATGCACTGCAGGATGAAGGCCTCCTGAATAAATTGCTAGCAACAGCGGTCTTGTGCTTTCTGCTGCCAATGTACACCAGGAAATTTCATAATTTAATCGATCCATCTCATCTTTGGTCTTTTTCCTGGGCGTTTAGAGTCAAGGTATTCGTTCCAGAATTCGTTTTGTCCATCTATCATCAGTTCTTCTTAATATAAGACCTGCCCATTTGCATTTAAGCACTGTTTTTTCAATGATGTCACAGACTTTCGATTATGAAGAATCTATGCACATGTTTTTCGGTCACTTTTGGTAATGGTCAAAATTCGATGCTCTATAATTCTCTGTATGCCCTCAGTCCTTGTAAAACTTTGGCATTTTAATGTTCATGTTTTACAACCATGCATTGAACAAAGGGGATACATTGATCAAAATTTTCATTTGAAACGGAGTAGCAAGTTTTTCTTGAAGGCTATATTAAGCTTTTCAAATGCCAATTTTATGCACCGTTCATTTCCTCATGGCATTTCCATCTGTTGAAGGTTCTTGTCCAAGGTAAACGTTCCTTTCCATTTCTTTTAGTTCTATTTCATTGACCTTGATTTTCTTTGTATGATAAATTTGTTGAACATAACCTGTGTTTTCTTGATATTTATCTTTAAATCGAACTTCTTGTTTTCAGTCTGCAATTCTTTCGGGTTATTGGCAAAGAGAATGACAATAACTGTAAATCGTAAGTGATTCAGGTAATCTCCATTTATCTTGAGTCCTCTATTATTCCAATTCAGTTGCAAAAAAATTCTTCTAAACAGGCAGAAAATAGTTTTGTGGAGATTGTGTCTCCTTGTCGGACGCCATTTATATGTTGATCTGAACTTTATCATTGCTCACCCATATTGATGCAGGCACCTTTTCATATATTCATGTAAGCTGCGTCTACACCTTGGTTGAATAGGGAGTTTATTATTGCTTATTTTGTGACTGAGTCGAATACTTTTTCATAGTCAATGAAGGCTATAAATAATGGAAGGTTGTATTCATTGTGTCACTCTATAACTTGCTGCATTGTTTGGATGTGATCCATTGTATTAAAGCCGCTTCTGAAAACTAACTGCTCTTTGGGTTGTGCTGAATAAAGTATTGCACCTATACTCCTTGAAGCTATCTTTGTGAAAACCTTGTAGAAAATTGCCAACAGGCTTATTGATCTGTAGTTTTTTTAAACCTGCCTTGCCATCTTTCTTGTGCAGTAGGTTGGCTTCTGCATTTTTCCATGCGACAGATACGTTGTTAAGCAGAAGGAATTTGAAATAGTTTGGTTAGAGCTCCACATACTGGCTGGCCCCCAGCTTTCAACATTTCAACAGTACTTCATTGGATCCTACTGCTTTCCCAATTTTTACTGATTTTATGTCATCTTCTTCTTATTCTTCCACCAAAATTAAAATTCTTCCATTCGTTTTAGTATTTGTTGTTGGGTTTTTGTTATTGCGCCGTAATTTTCGTTTTTCTTTCTTCAATCCTTCATTTTCTTCTAGTGTTCTCCTGACAAGATCAACGTTGAACTTGAGAATTTCTTCTGTTGTGCGTTTTCTTTTGGTTTTGCACATTTTTTACATATTCTATCTTATTTCTTATATTACCACATTGCTTCATTTCTAGTCTCTTTTTAAACATGGAAATTGTTTCTTTTGATGTCCTGACTTGATTTTCTTGTTTTACAGTAGGTGCATGAGCATAGGCAGTGTCTAGAATAGTCTTAATAACTTTGTCACTTTCGATTAAAATATCCATCTCTATCAGGAAGGTCTTGCAAAACATAGAAACGATTGGACAATTCTAGTTCAAAGATTTTATGAGTTTTCCATAGTTGGTTAATGTAAACTTTTTTCACTTTAGTTGACTTTATCAATTTTTTTCGTCTTTCTTTCATTAATTTTGCCTTTTGCTGTCAGTAACCGATGATTGCTTCCAACATTAAAATGGTTCAAGACTGAGCAGTCAGTAGTTATCTTTTTACTGTTTTTCAGTATGAAGTCCATTTCACTAGTATTTCCAAGAGGGAAATCCCACATCCATTTTCGTTGGGTCTTTTTCTTGAAGGATGAGTCATGATGAACAAATTGTTTCCCGCAAATACAGTTATTAGACTGCCTCTATCATCTCTTTTCCATTTGAATACGGACCGACAGAGGTTTTCCCATTACGGATCTTACCAATTCTCGCATTGAAATCACCCATTAAAATTTCTAGTGCTAGTCGTCGTGCTTGTAAAGGCACAGTACATCTTCATAATGGCTACTTGTAGGAGCATAAGCTTGAATTATTTGAAGGGAATAGCGACTATTTGGCTTAACAGCACAGCAATCAATACTTTCTACTTCTATGGTTGAATCTGTTAGTAGTTTGTTGATCAGGAACCCAATTCCACTATACCGTCCATTGTTTGTTCCTTTGTAGTATAGCCAATGTTCATCTTCAAGTTCGACCAAATAATCTTCACCGTATTTTCGAATTTCACATAAACCGACAACGTTGCAGTCGAGCCCAGTCATTCTTAGCTCACTTGAGCTGGTCTCCTGCTGTCGTACGTAGTAACTCCCAGGCCTCCTGGTTATGAGGGCCATTTATTAATATATAATATACACGAATTATAGTATATTCACTACGGAACTTTTTAAGCGTATTTTGATTAATATTTGATATTTAAATTGATGTTACCTATTGGTTCATGGTGCGCTATAATGCGCACCTTGTACACTTATGTATTATTATCCTAATTAATAAATTTCTAAAAAGAAATGCATATTCTACTTTTTGGTTAATTTTACAAAATATGACTTTACATCATCATATTTCTTACCACAGTTTGGCACATTGTAGCATATTTCAGTAACTTGAAATCTATCCATATTTTGCTGATGTTAACACACTACATTCCACAAACCACAATTTGAGCAAAAACATTGCCTGCATAACAAAGGAGTTGGTGATGGACTTTTGACTATTCGAATATCACCCACGAACTCCTTGAATTCCGATTTACAGGTATTTCTCTTTCAAGTAGCGCCAAGAAACCTTAGTTAACGTTAATCCCTTTAACGTCTGTTCTTTGGGCTAAGTTCTTTCATATCTGCTCCCCGAAAATTAGTATGTACAGAAATTCAAGTCTAACATCAACAAGTATCTTCTCCCTCCACAAACCAAGCATCGTACTAAGAACTATAGTTTTTATACTCTCGTGCAGCCCGGCAGGTAAAACAGTGAATATAATCACCGATCTATCCTCACCCGAAAAGAAATACCCGTGATCGAATCACATAACGGAATAGAGGAATTACCGTAAGCTTTTTTCACAACATGTCTGATTGGAAATTAAATGAAACTTTTGTTCAGTAATTTAAATTTTATGTCGTTACCTGCCTCCTTCGAGGCTGGTAAAGAAAATCTATTGTCTAACCGTGCTACCATGACTTTTGCAAACTTCAAAGAAGAACAAATTCTGCAGCAGAATTTTAAATTATACATTATCAAGGTTTCTTGAAAACTATGATTCTGTCCTGGTAGTTTCCACCAACAAAGAGATATCATTCAATTATCAATTATTGAGATGTAGTTTTTGGTCATTCATATGATCAAATGGAACTTTAGGATATTTTAGCAGCCATTTTCGATTATTTTGGCAAAAAATTATATGTATAAATGAGAAATTAAATCACCGGGAACAGAGAAAGAAAGTCTTTATTCCAATGATAAACTTCGGATACAAAAATCATAAGTTATGCGAACAGTTAAAGCAAAAATAGTTAATGAGGCTGTTTATATTTAAAATAATGCTCTCCGTCTAATAAATATCCTTCCTTGCAGAATGCCAAGAACTCAGCAGTATATTTGGAATCCAGGTGTCGTACACAAGTCTAAAGTATCTTTGAATAGAGCCAATCTTTCTAAAACATATCTTTACAGAATTAGAAAGGTAATTCATTATTATCGAACAATCAATGAAAATGAAGGATTTATATATACTACTTTTATTTTACGTATTTTATTTTTAGATCTTCATGTCAGAAATTTACAAAAACATGAACTTATTAAAGTATCAATTGTATGCGTGAAGTTCAGTAAGGATACCTTTTCAACTGTCAACATATTCTGGTTGTTATTAACGGTAATCTGCTTGAATTATGGATGCTCTAGTCTTCTTGCTGTCTGAAAAAATGAGGGACTAGATCCTTTTCTCGTTCCTGTTCCATCTATATGCCAATGAGAGAGCATACCACTTACTTCATATTTCAACGCATAAATCGAACTTTGAAGCACTGAAAATAGCCTGAAATTTTTTGAGGATCGACATTTAAAGCACAAACAATAGGGTTGACTTGTACGCTCAGTATAAAACCCTAAGCTTGAATTGAGGCACGTGCTAGAGTTATAAAGACAAGAATTAATCCCGATATATTTACAATTTTCTATATATATTTTTACATAAAATATATATAGTTTTCCCTGTTTAATAGTTACTATTCTGTTTTTTGAATTTTCGCCAATACATTTGTATATTAGTGTGTCGTGTCTGTAAGCTATTTGAATTCCATTTTCGGTTTGTCTGCTTTTCCTGGATGAAACACCCCGACTTTAAGTGAGAAAACATTTTTGTATGTATTCAAGATTCTCTCCTGACAAGCTTGAGTACGTATAAAAAGCCCATAAAAGTTCTTCCGGGATTCAATTGCAACCACTTTTTTATTGAATTGGTCTTCACTCTTTTGACCAACAGGATTTCTTCATGCCGAGATAAGCAGCAAAGAAAAAATTGATTTAATATCCGTTATATTTCATGTAATATATTTCAGGAAACATATATTTTCATGTAATTTATTTTAAATAAAGTTGTTTGAACTATTAATTATATCTCGTATCAAGGAAGCTGACTACAATTAAAAGTGTACACTATGCAATTCCAACCAATGCTAGCTCCACTATTTATGAGAAATTGAGAGGTTTCATCTCTTAAATCGATTAGGTCCAATTAAAAATGGGTTCTAAGTATTGCTGAACAAACGCCATTTTTCAAATAGCTGTATATTCGACACATATACAACATATTCGACACATACGTTCTCTGATAACTGATACGTCTAGAAATAATAGATATAAATGAAATTTTATATCTATTGTTAATGGTGACTACTACACACAGAGACGGATTAATAAAAACGCAACCTTTTGTATTTGTTGATAACACCACTCTGCATGGTTTGGATGGCTGTAAACTAATAGTTGTTTTTCAGCAAGTATTTCACCTGATGGAATACGTCCTGAAAAACATGATGATCCATATAACATGATACAAAGGAAAGTTAAAGATCAAGTCGGTTTGCACCTTTGGGCCTTGCTTTTGATATTTCCAGAAGCAAAGATCGCCATAAACTGCTCCTATCGGTTTTCAAGTGAGGGCAATCGATTAAGATTTCTAGAAATGAGGCGACTAACTGTTGTATTGAGATTATTTAGAAGCGAACTAGAGGTATCTTATATGATCTCGTCATCAAGAGAAGGAGGCAATACAGTGGCAGCAACATAAATTTCATTCCTCTCTTAAAGTTTGGTATTTCCTTAACAACTCCCTCGGTAGATAAATTTTTCATTTTACGACAATATTACATAATCCTGAAAACCAGTATGATATTGCATCATTATTCTATAATATTAGACGGGTATTGCGTCATGTTGTTTTTAAAAGCATTCACTTGACGCAATACCCGTCTAATATTATAGAATAATGATGCAATATCATATTGGTTTTACAGGATTAGCTTACTTGAGCTGGTCTCCTGCTGTCGTACGTAGTAACTCCCAGCCTCCTGGTTATGAGGGCCATTTATTAATATGTAATATACACGAATTATAGTATATTCACTACGGAACTTTTTAAGCGTATTTTGATTAATATTTGACATTTAAATTGATGTTACCTATTGGTTCATGGTGCGCTATAATGCGCACCTTGTACACTTATGTATTATTATCCTCATTAATAAATTTCTAAAAAGAAATGCATATTCTACTTTTTGGTTAATTTTACAAAATATGACTTTACATCATCATATTTCTTACCACAGTTTGGCACATTGTAGAATATTTCAGTAACTTGAAATCTATTTCAAGTTACTGAAATATGCTTCACTTTCTATTCAGCAGCGGTATGGTATACAGTGGAGCGGTATGGTATACATGGAGAAAGCAAATGAATATAAAACACCATTATGCCTGGCATTTGTGGATTATGAAAAGGCATTTGACTCCATACAGCATAAGGCAATGTTTCGGGCACTGGAAAGACAAGGCATTGATATCCCATATATTATGATTTTGAATATAATATATGAGAGTGCTACCTCCTTTATTAGACTAGACAAAGACAGTAGGAAATTTAAAATTGAGAAAGGAGTTCGACAAGGAGACACAATATCTCCGAAGCTGTTTACTGCTGCCCTTGAGGAAGCTTTCAGAAGATTAGACCGGTCACAGAAAGGAGTCAATGTGAACGGAGAGTACCTAAACCATTTACGATTTGCAGATGACATTGTGGTCATTAGCCACGATCCCAACGAATTAGAGGAAAATCTTAATCAGTTATGCACAGCTAGTAAGGATTTTGGACTAAAGATGAATATGGCTAAAACAAAAGTAATGATGAACAAGTATGCCACGGAAAGGGAAATAATGATTGAAGGAGCAGTAATTGAAAAGGTGGAGTCATATACTTATCTGGGAAAGTCATTAGCTGTAATAATGATAAATGGCTGGAAGTCAAGAGAAGAATAAATTTTGGATGGATAGCATTCAGGAAATATAGTCACATACTGAAGAGTAATATCCCAGTTTGTCTGAAACGTAAAATAATGAATCAATGTATATTCCCCACCATGACTTACGGAAGTGAAACTTGGGCACTCACCAAAAGAATGGAAGAGAAGCTAAGAACTACACAGCGAAGAATGGAACGAATCATATTGGGAATCAGACTGTTAGATAAGAAGAGGAACACATGGATTAGGCTCAAGTAAAGGACATTCTGATCAAAACTAAAGAACTAAAACAGTCTTGGGCAGGACACATAGCTCGAAGACATGATGACAGATGGACTAAGAAAATAACAGAATGGTATCCAAGAGGATCTAGAAGAAAACCTGGAAGACGACAAAGGCGGAGATGGATGGATGAAATTCATGAGTTTGTGGGTAGTAGATGGATGTCCAGTGCTCAAAACAGAAGGAACTGGAAAGTTGCTGGAGAGGCCTTCATCCTGCAGTGGATTGAAAATGGCTGATGATGATGATGATGATGGTATACAGTCATCATTGACTATATACCATACAGTCAATGATGGTATACAGTCATCATTGACTGTATACCAAACCATCCTACTGCTTTACTTAACAGGAAACGTGAGACCTTGGATGTTAAAAAAATCTGGAACCGAACTACTGAGACAGAAAAGTTGTGCAGCACAGAACAGAATTTCGAAGTGTGTATGGTCAGTGATCATAGCGCAAAGTCTACACAACGGAAATTCGTGTGGAAGGAACAAAGTGTAGAAAATGCATGAGCGCACTGATCGACAAAGACTTATGGTGAGTAGTCACCTCTTAAGAAATCTTATTCTCATAATCCATGAGGAAAAAATTACTAACGTGGGCTGAAAAACATGCTAATTGGATTGAGCAATGGGAAGCTGTAATATTCTCGGCTGAATCCAATGAAATTTGTCATCTTGACTGTATTCAATCAACAGCAATGTTTCCATTTGGCCAGATGGTTATGGGGATGCATAATGAGCAAAGGAGTGGTAAAATAAATTTGGTAAATGGTATTGTTAATAGTGTCTACTACACAAACATTTTAAAGGAGATTCTTCAAAAATTTTGGTTTATTAAATGACTGTGCACCTTCCCACATGGCACATGAGGTTAGTAGAACATTACATACTAATTTAATACAATTTAGAATATTTTAATTTTAACTTATTTCAAACAATGTCTGCTTTATATATTTTTTTATCTTTCGCTGGAAAAACTTCACGCAAGACTGCAATATCCCTTTCACGGGCAGGAGATAAGCCCAAATTAAACTCAATTAAAAAATTCTGGAGTGTTGTGGGACAGAAAATTGCTGCTTAAAAGCCAACAAGCAAATTAACATTTTAAGAAACCGTTATCCATATTTGGTACCATGAAATAAACAGTGGTTATATCAAGAAGGGGCAAGGCGGTAATCAAAGCTCGTGGTGGGCAAATAAAATACTAATATTTGTTATAAAGCCCTAATGCTATCCCAGCAGTATCTGTTTGCTGCGGATATATTTTTTTACATCTTATTACGCAATTTTAATTTCAATCATTGATCACAATAAGGAATTCATATCGCCTGCAGTGTATTTCTGTGTTATTTATAAATAAATAAATCTAAATGGCTTTTATTTTAATTTATGCATAAATACTTTTCATCAGTGTGTACAAAATTTGAGCTATAGAGGCAATTATTTCAAATGTAATGCTTGTTTTGGGAGAATATTTGTACTGATGCAATTTTATATGGCCTCCACCGTTTACCACTACAATGTCAACCAAGTAGATTCTGTATTGTACAGTTACAACAGTTCCTCATATAAGGGGGAACTGATGTAGTTATCAGCTAATACGAGATCTGTATGTATCTTTTATTACATCACACTAATTACAGCGACATTTAGAAAACTCCAATGGCATGTACCTTCTCATACGTCAGAGGGCAGTGTTCTCTGGCTAGAATTTCATAAGTGGAATTTTCTCCAATTCGGATGGGAGTATTTTTGCTGAAATTATTGTTGAGGTGGGTGCCATAACTTCGACTACATTTGTCTGCAAGTTCTTTTACTTTGGAAGGGTTAAAATAATCTACCCAGTGATTCCAGGAAAGTGGAAAACCTACTTCCGTATTCAGAAGGGTGACATTACAACTGTTATATCCTGCCTCTTTCGATGGTTTCGATCCACACTGAGACTTCAATACCCTATCTAGAAGATTAGGGCCATTATATCCCCAATTATCACGTCTGTATGTTCTGGAAAATTCAATGAGACAGTTGTGTATGAAAGGATGAAATCTGTCGAAAATAAGATACGAATTTGAAAGATGGCCATCATGTAATTTAAAGAGCGAATTTCGAAATTTATGGAATGACTTGAACACCATGACATCCAAATCGAAATAAATCCCGCCGTACTTCCAAAGGAAGATAAGTCTCAATGCGTCACTGAGATGAGCAACGTGATACGGACCGTCTTTCCAATTGGATTGGGATACCCAATCGCTTAGTGGAGTGTCTTCCAGAAAACTGTGTGCATTGAGTGTGAGGAAGTTCACATTGTGATAAATCCGCTCTAAGTCTCGCATAAGAGGAATCATTTTTACCTCATCGACGACCATGATCACTCTTATCTCTATATTGGGGTGATGTTTAGCTGCTGACTCAACTGAGCATGCCTGACGATAATTCAAAAAGGGCTTTCCAGAGGTTTCCATAAAAAATACTTGTTGTGATCTACGGAAATCCAAATTTTTCTTTAAAATGCCTGGAAACTTAATTGAAAAATGTTCTTCGGTGTGATCTACAAAAAGAAAAAAAAAAACATGTTATAAATTACTATCTTTATTTAGAGATCCACATAACGTGGAATGCTATTATAAGTTAGGGTCAATTAAATTGGTGAATTATATGATTCTGACAGCAAAAGTTCCAGCACATCAAAATGTGAACAGAATCAAAACAGCTAAGTGTTAAAATTCCCAAATCATTCACCCATCCATTTAATAATTTTTCCAATCCTTCAATCGTCTAATCCTTTTTTAATTTCCAATAATGTAATCCTTCTTTAATTTCCAATCGTGTAACCATTCCTTAATCTTTGGTACTTTGCAGCCTTGAATCGGCTGCAAAGTACCAAAGAACTGTGAGTAAAAGAAAAACTTTCCGCTTTAAGAACAATAATAATTTGGTAAGCTGTTGACTGGAAAAATATACCTTCTGTAACAATTATGTAAATATGTAAGTTATATATTGAATTATTAGTGAATTGTAAATATATGATTTGTATAATGTATGTACAGAATCATTAATGTGCAAATACTGTATATATTAAACAAAATGTGTATATAATATTTCGAGATGAGACTACGTGTTCAGTATATGTAACCCACTGCACGTAGTATCTCGTACCCTGATATGTACTTAGTACCCTCCTGGCACTTTGCCGTCCCGGGGTGGTTTCCTTATGGAAATAAACAGATAATAACAATAATAATAATCCCCCAATCTTATAATCCTTTTTAATCTTCCTTTAAAAAAAACATGTAATTTCCATGTAACTGTATTCCTCTCAAGACGACTCACACTCAAATTTTTATATAAACATATAAAAATCAAAGTTACAACCTACTAAAAACAAAATTTATAGGTAATTACATAAAAAAACACGAGACATACATACATACATGCACATTGGGTTGTTCCTCAAGAAAATCAAACGTAATGCGCGCATTATCACATGAAATGTATATTCAATTATTTTATCTGTACAAACAATGAATATTTTATCTTCACAGACAGAGAGAGAGAGATTTTTCTGATGTTCTACTGTTTAAAAAATAGAGTGATGATAAAGGTTGTTTTACGTATTATAACCATTACTTACTTTTCATATCACGAAATTTTAGTACACTCAGAAGTATATATAAAGCAATTCCGAGTAATCCCAGTAATAATAATTCACGGACTCCCATCTGTCTGCTTTTTTCGAAATGGCCAGATAAACGAAGAGACACTGGTGATCGTTTCGAAGATCAAAATTTTCCCTGCAGACACGGATATGTGAACATGCATTTAACAAGGTTCCAACTGTCGCTTCACAAACCATTTGTTTCGAGTGTCAATGAATACTACGTCTACATATTTCTGTGTAGGTGCACATGATGAATCAGAGGAAAATGTTTTTTCTCGATTGCAAAACGAGAAAAAAGACCAAATTCTGTAGTTGTGATATACTGCTTTAATATTTGGTGTTATTGATTTGCTCATATTGAAATCGAAACGCAAGAGTGTGGTTTATGAGATGCTTAATTCGCTTCTGTTACTGGCTCACATACAGAATTTAAATTCGCAACTGAGCGAATTTAATTGTAGTTCCAATCATACGGGAACAACAGCTTATGAAACTTGTTTTCTTTACAGACAGTGCTTTTGGACTAATTTTCGTGGGGTGATGGTGTATTTGCCTGTACGCCCTGTGCATATTCTTGTAATGGTTCTGTTGTTGGCTATCTGAGTTATTCGATCCCTGGACAGAACATGGTAAGGCTTCACAGCCTTTGCTACTGTGATGTATATCCTTCTCAAAAAAACCCAATCCAATACTGTTGCAAAACAAAAAACTCAAGCATCTGAGGAAGAGGTCAGGAGCTCAATGTGGTCACCCTTCTGTAAGCAACCACCTCAGCAACAGAATGAACATAGCCCATAAAAGCTCCTTTCCGACAGGAAGTATTACTGAACTTCCGTCGGCGATAGGAATTAAGGGCATGATGCAACTTAGCAATGTACGTTTATATGGCGTCATGGAGTAGTGACGATACCCATGAAGGCGCATAAATTAATAAGTATACATGTGAACCTATCAAGTAATATAATGAGTGTCCACTTCATTACGTATACTTATAATAGCTAGTAGATTGCCTCCGAATAGTCTCCGAATAGCCTCGGCTCTTCGTAGCATGAACTCAACGAGGTACCCAATTAGACTGAGATTTGTTTAACCAGTTTTATACAATTCTGGCTTTGTGAAATAGTGCATTATCCTCTTAAAACCCATTCGCATACACTGCAGCTATAAAAGAATGCAGCTGGTCGGAAACCATTTCCAGACAACCTATGGTGTCCCAATGCATGCTGCTCCACTGGTGTCAAAGGCCCAATGTGAACCACAAAACAGTCCTCAGATCATTACATAGCCTGGTCTGCATTGTTGACATCGAGCAATCCATGGATTCATGCTGTTTTTGCCATATTCTGGTTCTCCTATCAGCGTCAAGCAGCGGGAACTGGGATCCGCCAAACGAGGCAATGTTTTTCTCAATCCTCCACTACCCAGTACTGTAATCCTTTAGCCCACTGTAACTATATCTATTGTTTTTTTCTTTTTTTTTTTCTTTTTTTTTGGTGACAGAAGTGGAACGCGGTTTGGTCCTAGGTCGCGATACCTATTCGTGTGAAGGCAACGAGTTGTACTGAAATGACTGTTGTTACTACCGTTCTACTGGGTTGTTATTTGCTTGAGTATAGCCTTAATAGGTTGAAGGCTAAGGATATTCGCTATATGTCTAGAATGCTTTGTACCGTGCATTTAGTTATGCGGGGAAAAGAAAAAAATAGTTTGTAAAACCGTTCCGTGGTGGTTAGTAGAACACTCAATACTTCTTCGACGAGAGGCACACTGGACCACGCGAGATTACCAGCGTAGACGCTCTTGGCCAGCAATTACGTGTCTAATTGCTGGCCAATCATGGAACTAAACTTCCAAATATTTGGAAGTATGCAATTTTAAAATTAATTGCTGGGAAGAACCTCCAATATCCTAAGCTTACATGTCAATATCTTTATTAGCAAATCTAGGAAAAATATATGATAGGTTACTATCTATCAGGAGTATACAGTAAATCGAAATCTAGGTGAAACTAACCAATTTCGATGCAGGGTAGGTAAATCAGCAGAAGAAGCAATAGAAATCTGATAACTTTCTGTAATACCTCTCTTAAAAAGATATGTGTTGGTAGTGTTCACAGACTTCGATGGAGCTTTTGATGCGTTATGTTGGGGAAGTGTTCTTTACTGTTTTGTTAGAACGAACTGTAGCAAGCAACTTTATCAAGTTTTATGTCCTTACTTTTCAGATAGGAAGGTGGCTATTAAACCACATCTTAGTTATGAATCTGGAGTTTATGGAATTGCCCTCAGGGCTCTGTGATAGGTCTAATTTGCTGGAACGTAGTTTTAGATCAATAGCTGTCTCGGGGTCTTGAACTCTGCCACAGGGTAGCATATGCCGGTGATCTGGCTATCTGTATACCGGGCGGTTCTAGAGTGGTATTAGAAAGCAGAGCAAAGGTAATATTGGAGGATTGACTTTTATGGGCATCTGAAAATAAATTATTTGTATCTGTAAGGAAGACCAAAATGATGGTCTTCATTAAATCCTTCAATCATGATTGTCCCCCTACTACAGAAATGTACGGTAAGCAAATAGAGAATTTTTTTAAAAGTTTAAAATATCTAGGCTTAATGATTTATGATAAATTACAATTTTCTGATCATGTAGAAGAGTTAGCTACAAAATTAGATCATTCAGTGCAGCTATTATAAAAATGACTAGATCTAAGTGGGGTTTGAGTAAGAAAAATATTAAGCTTGTAAAGCTATATTCTTATCTATTGTCTCGTATGGTGCGGGGTACTTGAAATTTCAGCATAAATAAGATTAAAATAATAAGGAAAAAGTTATATTCAATTCAGTGTGCTATGCTTCTGGGGATAACTAGGATATGCAGAACAGTGTCGTCTACTAATTCTCTTCAAGTAATTGCAGGAGCCTTACCTCTAGATTAACATATTCAACGGAATCATCGAAAGGCCACTCTCCCTGAAGTTTGGAAAAAGGACCACACAAAACCGATAACCAAAACCTGAGAAGACTACAAACCTATCTCCATAGGATGCAACTTATTACAAATCTTTGAGAAATTCATAATCAAATAAATTAAATAATCAATGTTTTGGCCATTGCCCATCATATCTTCACTCAGTCATCGAAAACAGGCCAACTATAGCAAACCGATTAGAGACAAATTTACAGGATCCAAACCACCCTGAACAATAAAGGCCAGATGGATATCCCTCTTCCTGGACATTAAAGCCGCTTTTGATAGATAGCAATTCAATCCTTCCTCCACCTCCAGGAGTCTTACTGTCGTATTACAGGAAATTTACTCACTCTGTGGCAGGAATTACTTACAGAGAGACACATATTGTTAAGCAAGAAGACTTTAGCATAAATTACACACTAAAGAGAGGGGCTCCCTCTTTGTGACACATTTCGCTGCAGCTCTTGATTCGTTCCTCTCAACCTGGAATAACATCATAACCTATGCGGACGACATGAAAATGTTCCTTCCATTCAGAAATCGAGTTAGCGAGCACAAAGTTTGCTCTACAAGCCACATAGCAATTAAATAACCTGGCCAACTTCCTGGCTTCGATTGGTCTTGAAATAAACCCTCTCAATTTCGCTACAGCCCTTGATCCGTTTCTCTCAACCTGCAATAACATCCTAAGATATGTGGACGACATGAAAATGTTTTTTACATTCAGACAAAGAAATTTAAGAACATTAGAAATTAAGACAAATAAATTTAATAAAACACGTATTAATAATAATGTACATACATATTACTTAATGAAATATATACATTCTAACATGTTATGCATCCGTTATGGAAACTATCCCACTTTTTTATTCGTATAATTCTCTCTTATAATTGCACATCATTTGATACATATTACTCTCTGGTACCAACATGTAACACCTTTAATAAAGAAGATTCCTTGGATGCCTGGTTGATGCTTAATAAACTAGCCACTCTATGTACACATTTGTATTGCAAAATGTATTGCTAAATGAAATTTAAATAAAAGACCACATGAATTGTGCATCATAAAATAATAAGTATTTTTCATTTAAATATAAAATTATAAGGACATAAATATTTAATTCTATAATTAATACACTGTAAGTACACGTAAGTATAAAAGAACTTGTTTCTCCAAGAGTCATACTAACTTATACCTTACAGGACATCTAAAACACCCCAATGCTACGGGATGCCTCGTATGTCAAAGGACAGTTTTTTCTTGATAGAACTTCATAAGCTGAGTCCTCTCCAATTCGTACCGGAATATTCTTGGTCTTGTGGTACCAGAAGTGTACAGCATAACTTTTATTGTATTTTTGAATAACTTCATTTGCTTTTGAAGGATTAAAATACATTTTCCGGTCTTTCCAACTCACTGGATACACCAACTCGGTATTAACAATGGTAACATTACATTTATTACCTACCTCTTTCACCGATTTCATTCCGCATATTGATTTCAGCACTCTTTCTAAAAGTCGAGGACCGTTATATGCCCATACACTACGTCTGTACGTTTTGGAAAATTCAATGAGACACCCATTCAAGAAAGGATGGTGCTTGTCGAAGATTAAAATTCCATTTGAGGTACCATTATCGTGTTCTTCAAAAATTGCATTCCTAAATGTGTTTAATGACCGCAACAGAATGAAATCTAAATCCAGATAAATTCCACCGAACTTCCACAACACTGCAATCCCCAGTGCATCACTCAGATGATAAACCTGGTATGCCCCGTTGCTCCAGTTGGATTCCAAGAACCAGTTTCTCAATGGAGTATCATTGAGAAATTTCTGTACGTCGAGGACGAGGAATTTGACCTTTCCATAAACCATACCGATATTTTCCATAAGGGAGGTCATTTCTATGTCAGCACTTGTCATGAATACTGTTACCTTTGTACTAGGGTTGTGTTTAGCAGCTGATTCCACCCCGCACGCTTGATGACCATTCAGGAAACGCTTTCCTGAAGTTTCCAGGAAAAATATTTGTGAAGATGCCGTGGAAATCAAGAAGTTGTCTATGCTCGGAATTTCTGAAAAAGAACGAAAGAATTCATATTTAGTTTTCCAATTTTTATCAAATGCTACAGACATTCTAAATTCTTAATTAGATTTAAACTTGCCTTAAAATATCAAAATAAGTACAATTTAACATTCTTTAAAACAAAAGTAAAAAAAATTAAACACTTCCATCTAAGGAAGACTCCTTTAATTCAGCTAAATTAATAATGGGGAAGGTAGCATGCGATCCATTAATTCCTTCCCAGATATGAATGGCAGATAAGAATGTAGATAAGAAATGAATAAGACCAGTTTAGCAGTTTACTTAACAAAATACGATCTCATAAATGCATGGCCTCCATTAACAAGGATATAAAGGATCAAATGCCATAGTAAGGTTTCGAGAATGTGGCGAATGCCTTCTTAGCAAACCTACGTATCTCTTTGGGGTATGATTCAGGTTACCACATCAGGGAAATAACATATTTGTTTTAGGGCGTTCTACTTCGCCAATAAGCTTGAGATGCTAATAATTTCCCCTCACTTACGTTACAATTATACATGAAAATTTTCAGGTATATCAGGCAATATTAAGCAATTTATTCTAAACTTAACAGAGCGGGCATTCTGATGTTGAATTTTTCTAAAAGGTTTACATTAAAGATTGTTTAAACTGTTACTTACTTTTCGTGTCAAGAAAAATACTTAATAATAGTACAGTATACATCACAATTCCAACTAATACTAGTACTGATACTTTGAGTTTTTTCATCTTTTAACGGTGTACTCGAAGTGACTAAAGACAGAAGTTCATGACACAGCTTTTAGTTGCTTCTCCCCAGATTTGTTACTGTGACTGGCTCGGATAATTTACTTCTGTACCAGTACTGTACATACTTAGTATATTAATCTCTGTTTAATGTGGATTACGCGAATGCAAATACAATCAAATAATGCAGAATTAATTTTTAATGTGATCTGATATACGCTTCATACTAGGCACCTGTTTAAAAATACGTTTTATTTCAAAAGAATTGTTTAAAATTGTGAACTGTTCTGTTCTGATACAGTACAGACAGCCTAGAACTGATATTCCCACATAAGACTTATAATATTGTGCAATATATTATAAATTTGGTGAGGAATGTCAATTCTGTATCAGACCCCAGCAGTTCACAATTTTAACCAAATCTGTCGAAATAAAACAATGTATTTTTAAACACCTTCTTTAGTTAAGGGGAAAAACTGCTGTCACATCAAGTTTATTAATGAACGTTTCTAAAAGTTATGCGAGGAATGTTTCAAGTATATTCATTCATTCCTTCTAGGTGGGACAGTTGCATTTGATTTCCACCAGTTCTTCTGGGTTCTAATTCTATCAAGTTGCAGAGAATTTTATGCCATTTTGGCACTGTGGCTGAATTGATCGCACTCTGTAGATGGTTGCATGGTTCTACTCCTCCAAAATTCCGGGATTTCATCCAGGAAAACTGCAGTCATAGAATGCAAGCAATTTAAAAGCTGACCAAGCTAACGTCTTCCACATATAGCATTATTTGCTTTGATACAAGGCCAAAAACTTCATGTTATTTCGTTCATGTTGTACGTAGAACAACATGAACGAAAAAAGCCATAAAACTGTACACTTTATGATGACATAAAAATGAGCAGTTTATACACCAAGGACGTCGTTCTTTTATTGGTGTATGAATTACGCGCCCTTCACTTTATTTATATATTTATTTTCCATTTCTGCCTGATTTATTCCATAAATGTTTGAAGTCTCTGGTACGAGGTCACACACATTAAATAAAATAATTAATTTGGCACTTTATTGTGTGTGGACGAGGATATCCAGGCTACAAGGTTGCTTACGACTTTGATGACGTCACAATATTGGTGATGGCCTATTTTACCATTTCATGTAAATGAATTGCGAATATTGAAATATGTTCGATGTAATTAGTTTGAGAATAATTTTCACTAATATATCCAAGAATTGTTATGTTTTATTTATATGGTACACGCCAAAGATAAATATTTTTAATAATTTCTTCAAGGTTTATTTATTTATTTTTTGTATATTTAGAAAAAAAGTGAAAAAAAATATTTTTAAAAGATTTATTGATGTGAAACAGTTGTACAAAACCTCGAGTACCAAGTTGTAAGAGGTTATATACATATAAAAAGAAATCCAAAATAAGCAAGAAACGTGTCCGTAGTTCTCACAAGATATTGAACAAAATGGAAAGGTAAATGTACCGGAACGAAAGAGCAAGCGCTTTGAGATTAAACCACACAGTATGCAGTAAACACGAGAATTATAACTGTTGGGCCAAGTGGTACCGTGTGAGGACATTCTAGCAAGGAAGTCGGAGACAGTACTGTGTTGAAGAAAGAGTAAAAACAAGATGAAAGAGACCGAGAAATTCCGGTTGTAACATAAAGACCCGAAAAACCCTAGTTAAACTATATTGCTCTACAAAATTGACAGAACTAAATATTTTTCATAATATTTTATTGTAAACAGTGCCACCGAAGGCGAATATTTGATATAATAAGCATCCTGGCATGCAAATTACGAGTATACAGTAGAAATCGATTTACCACCTTACAGAGCTGCATATTATGCAAATTATTCATGCCTATAAAAACACCGGTCGCGACCACATTACTTCATTACCCCTTTCTTGGCTTACTCAGTGGAATAGCCACATCTCCGGTATTAAGAATGGAAGGCCATCGTCTTTTAGATGATTCTATGAGGTGGCAGTCCGTTGGATAACTTCGATCCGGGCGAACGCAGGTGGAAGCGGAACATTGGCTTAATGTGTCAATGGCAGTACGAAAGCAGTTTTAGGAGATAGGCACCATTAAAAGAAGAGTTGTCCAAGGTCCCCCGATGGCTACGTCAACCAGAACAGACCACTATCTTGTTCTAACAGCAAGACTAAACCTTACGATGTCCTATCATCAACTGTCTCTGAGATTGCTGCGGCCACAGATGAAAACATTTCCAATCGGACTGTGTTAAGAAGACTTAATTCAAGTGGACTTTACTCAAGGAAGCCAGTGCTTTCTATCCCATTAACCCCTTTTGGCGTATAGGGGAAACCCTGGAGGCTGCAACAAAGTACAAAAAAAAAAAAAAAAAAAAATCCCATTAACCCCAAATCACGGTAGAGCTCGTCGAAACTGGTGCCATGAACTTGTGTCTAAGAGCACAGCCAAAAGGAGTACAGTTCTGTTCTCGGATGAGTCCCGTTTTAGCCTACAAATAAATTTTAGACGTTATTTGCTTTGGAGACAACGAAGAATGCAGTACCATCCCTTCAACACAGAGAAACGGGCACCACTTACGGTGGAGGCGGAGGTTTCCTCATGTGGGGCGGAAAAATGATCAACGGCTCCACCCCTCTTCATGTTTTTTATACGGTCATTATAGGCATTATCTGATTCATTTGTGATCAGATAATGGCTAGTGGTCTCGATACGGCGGTGATTTTATGGCATTTTGGAGATCCGACAAAATCCGACATGGACATTGCAAGAGACAACGTAACAAGAGTACAAATGTGCTTCCTGAAATGGTAAAATCGCTGGACTAGGTGTATTTTCTGCGATGGGCTTACTTAGAAGGTAGTGCCATGAAATATGAGTTAAGTGGAACTTTTTTTTTTTTTTTTTTTGTTTTATTAAACTCTGTAAACTTTTTTGGCTGGTAGTATTTCGTATTTTATTTTTTCTATCACACCACAGTTGCGTTACTTGGACAAAGGTTGCATTCTTTTGTCCAGAAACTCTGGTTTTTCATCCTCATAAAAACAGAGAAATTGACAAAAATTGCTCCGAAAGTATATGCAGTTTGCTGTATATTGATGTCTGATAGCTCAGCTTACATCGGCAGAAATTTTAAGACTCGATCCATTTGAGTCGGATAGAACAGACGGTAAATGGTGCCTGATTTAAGAATATCATTTGTTCAGTTCAAAATATAATCTGGAATAAACTAAAAAAACCTTAAGCAGTGCCAATTCTTAGCGAAAGGGGAGGGCACTAGAGGTGCAACTTATTCAGGCCCACTGATAAAAAGAGCCCCGAATCCTAAGGAAGTGGGCCTCCCTTCACTCCCGGAAAGGACGATACAGAAGAATAAACTTTAATTCTTCCACCATTGGACCCCTGAACTCTAGAATAGACTCCAACCTTTAGTGTCATTTAGAGAAGACTTCGTAGTAATTGGATTAGTTTTAAACCGTTGTCAATAGCTTCAGTGATATTTCGGAAAGGGTGTAATCAGTTTGATATTTTACAACGAAAAATTCGAATGTGTAATAAGGATTTCAAAATATTACTTATTTTTCTTCTCGGATAAAAGGATTAGAACATATTTATAACCAATATATTATCTGGAGTTTAATGAGCTCTCTCTCTCTCTCTCTCTCTCTCTCTCTCTCTCTCTCTCTCTCTCTCTCTCTTCGAAATCAAATGGTTCAATATAAGGGCATATGCAGCAATCGTACATGACACTCGAAAACACAGTTATCATTCAAGTGTTTCAAATTCGGTAGCCTTCTTTAACAGGTGCCACTTTTTTTTCCTGTACTCAGAGTTTTTGTTCCGCCTGAAAACTGAAAATACGAAGAAATTCTGCATAAATTTAAGGATATTATTGTGTTTCTTTCATTTAATTCAGATCGAAGTGCATTAAAACAAGTTTGTTTAGAATGCCTTCCGCTTTACGTGTACTGCTTGCGGTCTTATTAGAAATGCATTAAGAAAGTAGACAGCCCTAATTATATTCAAGTGCACAACCTAATAGGAAGAAACCTGTATACACGTCACTTTTCGCAGTCGTCTCTAATTCTGGATGGCAACAGGCGAGTAACATGTGGAGTATTTTCATGACTGTCAC
This sequence comes from Mastigoproctus giganteus, assembly GCF_048544385.1. NCBI lineage: Eukaryota > Metazoa > Arthropoda > Arachnida > Uropygi > Thelyphonidae > Mastigoproctus > Mastigoproctus giganteus. The sequence goes on from NC_143577.1 coordinate 203,135,791, forward strand.
AGAGCCTGTACCTAAGACAATTCTCTCGCCCGTAGCATACTGGATATCGTAACTCTTCCCCCTACAGCAGTCAGGAAAGTAACTTGAGTTCGAACCCGACAGAAACGTGAGCAATTTTGTGGACATTATCGTAACGTGGCTGATTTAGTCGGTCTCAGGTAAGCATACAGTTTTGCCCCACCTTGGAAGCTCTGATTTTAAACTGTGTTACCCACGAGGAAGAGTATATAAGCAGTGTCCTCCCCAAACAGGGTGGAAAATGCTCAGGTTCGAATGCTGTCAATATTTATGGGCCATTTTTCATAAAGTGGCTGAGTTACTCTATCTCAGTCGAAGGCTGCACCTTTTTTCCTACGGAAGCTCGGATTTTTGTTCCAGTAAACAGGCAAATCGACAACAGAACACTTCCTATTTATAGACATTATTATACACCGGGGTAAAATGGTCTAAGCAGCTGATGCTCCTAAAACACAACAAAAACAAAAGCCTAAATACTCTCTCAAATGGACCAGTCGCATAGCCACTAGAGAGAACACAAAACTTTAATTTGTTTTCAGTTTATGAATTATTATTAATTAATAAAAGAATGTTAATTACTAAATTAAAAATTATTAATAGAAACGGCAACTTTATATATACTTTATGTATTGTATATAATACGAGCAGTATCCGTTACAAGGAAATGATTCCCAGATGGAACTCAGGGGGGGGGGAACTGCAATCCACCTATCCTGTTGTCATGTGTAAGATACCTGTTCTTCTTCCAATAGCTGCGCATCTCGCCATTTTATCTCTGCAGTTAATATAATGCAAAGCCAATAGATGGCAGAAGCGTGCAACGTTACTAGGTCCTTGTTGGGTTTCCGGCCCATGATTGTTTACACCTTCATTGCTTCCCTACCTTGCTCATCCGGAGGATGCCTTTTTGACTCATCTTTCCATCTTCCTCCCCCGCTTTCATTCCCACTTTTCGAGTATCACCCTTCACACCTTTTTTTTTTTTTACTTCGACTTTTCTTTTGATATTTTTCTTCCAAACAACCCTTATAAGTACATATCAAAGTGAGTGGTCCTTTATGCGCCTCAGACCACAGCATGGGGATCGTTCTTTCTCCAATGGAGCCTTTCTCTCTTGGCCATTTTCAACCTGATGTTGTTCGGCATTACAACAATGCAAAATGCGATGGTCTTCGAGATTTCGTTTCTTCTTTTCCTTGCTCGGATTACTGTTACAAATATTCTGTCAAGGATTGCTCAGATCGCCCCAGTGAAATTATTCTAGTAGGAATGTATTCCTTTATTCCACAATCCACCTTAAAATTCTCAACCTTAATCTAAACTTTGATTTCCCAATAAATGCGCTGAGGCTGTTCGAGATAACAATGTTGCATATCGCAATTGGCTTGCAACCAAATCTCCAAGTTCATTTTCTGCATACACCAAAGCTGGAAACAACGGTAAAGCAGTTACCAATTAAGACAAATTAGATATTGAACAGGGGAAGGGTCGTAAACTTGCTTCTTGTCGAAATGGTAGTCAAGTATTCCGGTCTCTTTCTAAAGCTACATGGCATAATTTTTTTCATCTCTATTCTCACCTTTGTCAAAAGCAGATGGTTCAGTTGCCACCTTAGCGAAAGATAAAGCTGACTTGCTAGCATCCTACTCTTCTCCTAACTCGTGTATTGATAATCTTCGTAAACCGCTTCCAACCATTCACAGTACTCTCCATTCAATGTCGCCTGTGGTTTACCGTCAAAGGGATGTTTCAAGAATTTTAAAGTCTTGATGCGTGAAAGCACCAGGTCCTGATGGCATTTCTCCTCTTGTTCTCAAAACCTGTGCTCCTGAGCTTAATCGTGTTCTGTGTGGCCTTTTTGCAATTTCTTATTCCAATGATGTTTTCCTTTAGTTTCGAAATTTTCTCATATCCAACTACTTCCTAAAAAGAGTGACAAATCCCTCCAATCCTATTATCGTCCCCTTATATTTACTTCTACTCTTTCTAAAGTAATGGAGAAATCTATTAACCACCAACTCCTAAATTATCAATAAACCTTCCATCTGATCAAAGGACTCCCAGTATGGATTCGCTCAGAGTCCATCCATCCAATGGTGATATACTGGCGTATGTTACCAGTCTATGGGTAAATTCAACAGAAAAGGTTGTTGAAACTGAAGCAGTTGCTCTTGACATTTCAAAGGCTTTTGTCCGTGTTTGTTATAAATGTCTTCAAATAACTCTCCATCTCATGGATTATCGACTGTTCATTGTAATTGGGTACCGAGTTTTTTCTCTCACCGCTCACTAGTGGTGATGGTAGACGGCTCTCTGCCTTAAACTTCTTCACTAACGCCGATGTTCCCCAAGGTTCAGTTCGTTCTCCAACTCTTTTATATCTTGTATATTAATGACCTTCTTCCATTGACCGGCAATCCTATCTATATTTTTACTGATGATTGCACATTGCATTCCACTTTCTAGTTTGAGAAACCTTACCCTGCACAAACAACTTCAACTTCTTGAATATCCACTATTCAACTTCTTAAATGCTGACTGGGTAATTATTCAGTGGGGAATAGATAACTTAGTTGATTTCAATCCTTTTAAACTCATACCTGTCTTATAATTCACAAAAAAGGATTCTTCTGCTTATTCCTGTCTTATAATTCATAAAAAGGATGCTTATCTTCGATGATACTGAGATTTCTAGGCAAGGTCACATATCTCTATTACGGATTATCCTGACTTCTAATCTCTCTTGGCATAGCACATTACAAATATCCTTCCCCTGCATCGACAATACTGTATCGTTCTCGGCGTTATTTTTCTTCCAAACAGATATTCACTGCACAAATCGCAAATCCATCCTTCCATGGAATATTAATCTCACATCTCGGCGGTTCACTGAAAACCTCTCTGAGGCTTCTAGATTCCATTCAAAAGAAGGCAGTTAGGTTAATTTACGACTCATCTCTAACATAGTCTCGTTCTGCTGCAAGCCTTTTATAAAATAAATCTCTGGGCACTGTTCTTTTGAATTGGCTTCTATAATTCAAAATAGAACAAGCCATAAAATGTCTAACAAAGAAACAATTGAAACAAACTAAAAATGTGAAATATTTTGGTTGGATTTTCATAATATTTTTAAAAGGGATACTTTATTCAAATGTACTTTAGAATTGTGTTAAATTTGTAATTACTACTATGAACCTGTAATACTTTCAATGTCTCGTATTATAATTACGTCCGGGTAAATAACCCACATCTTTGAAATCTCGATATCAAAATATTTGAAAAGCTCGGATTTCAGTGGGTTGGCGCTTGAGCTGGTTAATCAGGAGGCCAATTGATGGAGATAGGATCCCAAGTAGTGCACCTTTTCATTGATCTTTTTATTGATGTTTGAGAGATGTTCGTCCGGGTTAGTCCGAGAATATATCTTAATATCAACGGCATAGCAGACTATGTCTTCTCTCTGTTGCACAAACGGAATAATAACTGCAGTAAATAATGCTCCGGAGAGAACTCCGCCTTGGAGAACTCCCGCAGTGACCTTTCTCCAGATTGTGTGTTAATACGCTTGAAGAAGAATGGTTCTGTCAGAGAGCAGGGTTGTGATAAACCACAACATGTCACCTTTTATGCATAAGTAGTTTCCTAGAAGGTGAAGAAGCGAGGGGATACTGATGGAGTCGAAGGTAGCTTCCAGGTCGATGTACGTGACGGCAAGCTCTGCTTTAGCTTCTAGTACACTTAGAATGGTGTTGGTTATGGATGTTAAATTAGTGACTGTGGATCTTCCTGGAATGGCATAGTGAATCTGTGAGGGTTTGTGAGACATGATTTGATTGGTGATGGTTGAAAGTAATATCTTTTCCACGAGCTTAAAGAGGCTGGAAGAATGAGCGATTGGCCTGAACTGTTTAATGAGGGTTACAGATTGGCATTTAGGGTGTGGCCTCACAGCATATCTGTTCCAGAGAGGGGGAAAGTAGTGCTGTGTTAAGACATGGTTAAAAATTGATAGTACAGGATTGATGATAAACGGCTAAGACACTTAATTGTGAATTGTGGTACAAAATCGGGGCCTGTAGTTGCAGTGGGGGCAATCCATTTATAGCAGTTATAAGCTGTTTCCTTGTGATGCGAACGGTGGCGAGCATATCAGTAGGAACGTTGTTGACGGATAAGTTGCCTAGGAACATCAGGACCACAGTGTTTGAGAACTGTGCAATGTGGTCCATCCACAGTTCAAGGTTCAGTGTTTTAAGAATTCCTCTGCTGAGAGTCATAAAACGATTTGCCTTTTCGTAAGTTTCCATTTAAATGCTTCTGATATCACAAATCGAGATATTAGAAATCGTGTCTATAAATAACTTTCATTCTGCGAGCGGTACGATGGTTTATCGGGATGAAAAACTACAGAGAGAAGAGGATATGTGGTACATACCGTTCTTACATGAAGCAGATTAAGAGGCCACGATATGAAAACTCAGAAGGCCTTTTTTCTTTCTAAATTTTAATCTCCATTTGACCGGAAGAAGGCTGATCTGGAGGACATGAAAAGCAGCCTAAAGGTTTTAGTAAACTGGCAGTACTCGGTCAAGAGCTTTGAAAATTCTGGTTTATAGTTTAACTCGGAACTAGAATTTTAATTTTAATAGTTTAAAAGAAATTCAATTTAATTTCAGTTTAACTGAAAATTCTTATTATCAATTAAAGTAAAATTATGTAATGAACACGTGGGTTAAGTTCCCCCTAATTAAAATATCACGAAATCCTCAGACATTTAACTTTAGTCTTACCGGACACCAAAGTGTTATTAATAGTGCTGTTACCAAAAATCTTTTCATCCTGAATCTCCTGTTACATTCCTTATTACTGTGTTAAGGTTAATCCTGTGTAAGTTATAAGTTTGCAGATATTGAGAAAATATTTCTTAACATTTGTAAGATTAGATAGAATGTGTGTCATGTTTTTGATGGAATTACCTGTAAATGTTCTTTAGTAGGCTATAAATTAGATTTTTATATGTGTGTTTAAAATGTTGAGTTATCTTAAGAGGAATGCAGTTATATGGAAATCACAACGTGGATTTCTTAAAGGGAGATTAGACTACTGGAAGATTAAAAGGGATTAGAAGAACGGGCATTAAAGTAGGATTAGACGATTGGGCATTAAAGCAGGATTAGACGATTGAAGGTTTGGACACATTATTAAAATGGATGGGTGAATTATTTGGGAATTTTAACACTTTTAGCTGTTTTGATTCTGTTGATATTTCGAAGTGTTGGAACTTTCATTGCCGAATCATGACTTTCACCAATTTAATTTACTCCAACTTATAAGAGCCTTCGACATTATGCGGTTCTCTAAATAAAGATAGTAACTAATAACCTGTTTTTTTTATATTTGTAAATAACACCGAAGAACATTTTTGCCATTAAGCTACCAGGCATTTTAAAGAAACATTTGGATTTCCGAAGATCACAACAAGTTTATTTTTATGGAAACCTCTGGAAAGCCCTTTTTGAATTATCGTCAGACACTCAGTTGAGTGTGCAGCTAAACATTACCCCAATATAGAAGTAAGAGTGATCATGATCGTAGATGATGTCAAAATGATTCCCCTTATGCGAGACTTACAGCGGATTTATCTCAATGTGAACTTCCTCACATCCAATGCACACAATTTTCTGGAAGACACTCCGCTAAGCGAATGGTATCGCAATCCAACTGGCATGACGGCCAGTATCACGTTGCTCATCTCAGTGACGCATTGACACTTGCCTTCTTATGTAAGTACGGTGGGGTTTCTTTCGATTTAGATGACATGGTTTTTAAGTAATTTCATAAATTTCGAAATTCGATCTTTAGATTACATGATGGCCTGTTTTCAAATTCTTATCTTATTTTCGGCATATTTCATCCTTTCATACACAACTGTCTGTGTCATTGAATTTTCCAGAACATACAGACGTGATAATTGGGGATGTAATGGCCCTAGTCTTCTAATGGGGTACTCAAATCACAGTGTGGATCGAAACCAACGAAAGAGGCAGTATATATCAGTAGTAATGTCACCCTTCTGAATACGGAAGTAGGTTTTCCACTTTCCTGGGATCACTGGGTAGATTTTTTTAACCCTTCCAACGCAGCAGAACTTGCAGAAAAAATACAATCGAAATTATGGCACCCACCTCAACAATAATTTGAGCAAAAATACTCCCATCCGAATTGGAGAAAACTCTACTTATGAAGTTCTAGCCAGAGAACACTGCACTCGGACATATGAGAAGATAGGTGCCATTAGAGTTTTCGAGATGCAGCTGTAATTAGTATGATGTAATAAAAGATACATAGAGAATGCAAATATATAGAAAACTATGAAATGCCCGTAGTTATATTAGCACATTTAGCTTAGCGACTGTTTCATGTGTACAGTTCGTCATAGGATGTCATATTTTAGTTGTCAACTACATCAGTCCCCTCCCCCTTATATGAAGTAACCATTGTAACTGTACAATACGTAACCTACTTGTTTGACATTGTAGTGGTATACAGTGAAGGCAACATAATTGCGTCACTGCAAATTTTCTTCTACAACAAGCATTACATTTGAAATAATTGCCTCTATAGCTCAAATTTTATAACCACTGATGTAAAGTATTTATGCATTTTATTTATAGAAAATAAATTAAAGTAAAAACCATTTAAATATATTTTTTATTAACAACACAGAAATACACTGCAGGCTGTATGAATTCCCTTTTATTTTGACCAATGTTGGAATTAAAATTTTTTAATGAGATGGAAAAAATATATGAGCAGCAAACAAATAGGTTTGGGACAGCATTAGGTCTTGTATAGCAAATATTAGTACTTTGTTGGCCCACCACGAGCTTCAATTACTGCCTTACCCCTTCTTGATATATCCACTGTTTATTTCATGGTACCAGATATGGATGATGGTTTCTTACAATGCTATCTTGCGTGATGGCTTTTAAGCAGCAATTTTTTGTCCCCTAATACTCCAGCAGTTTTCAATCGGGGTTAAATCGGACTTATCTCCTACACGTGATAAGGGATATTGCAGTCTTGCAGAAATATTTCAACCGAAAAAAAAAAAAAAAAAAAATATATATATATATATATATATATATATATATATATATAAAACAGTCACTGTTTGAAACAAGCTAAAATTTTGGTTGGTATTAGCAATGGACACATGGTGCAAGGAAGGCTATGGCTTATGCTGCACCAACCAGAAAAACAAATTAAAGAAAAATAATAATAAGAAGAAAATTAAAATGAGTAAATAATTAATAAGATACAAGAAAATGGACAACCTATGCGTTTCCCTCCTCCCGTAGGTAATTACCCAGCTGACCTTTGAATTTTCCCAACCTGTCAGCCTCTATCACCTACGTACTTAACTTATTCCAGTAATTTATAACTCACTGGCTAAAATAAAACATCCTGCAATCCAATATAAACATCTCCCCCGTGTTAAATGGCGCATTTTGCCATTTTATCTCTGCAGTTAATGTAACGCAAAGCGAACAGATGGCAGCAGCGTGCAACTTTACTTGGGCCATGTTGTGCTTCCGGCCCATGAGCGTTCATACCTTCATTGCTTACCTGCCTTTCCTTTCTGGAGGAAGCCTTCTTTCCTCATCCTTCCATCTTCCAACTCGCTTTGACCCTCTTCGCTTATCACCCTTTACACCCTTTTTTTACTTTAGACTTTTTTTGTTGATATTTTTCTTCCAAACAACTCTTATAAGTACACAGTCAAGGTGAGTGGTCCTCTGGGCACCTCAGATCACAACACAGTGATGGTTCCTTCTCCAATGGTGCCTTTCTCTCATGGCCATTTTCAACCTCATGTTGGTCGGCATTCGAAGCATGCAAAATGTGATGATCTTCGTGATTTTGTTTCTTCTTTTCCTTGCTCGGAGTACTGTTTCAAATCTTCTGTGTCAAGGATTGCTCAAATCGCGACAGTGAAATTATTTTAGCAGGAACAAAATCCTTTATTACACACTCCACCTTAAAAATCTCAACCTTTATCTAAACTTTGATTTTCTAATAAATCTGTTCCAGAAATCTCCAAGTTCATTTTCTGCATACACCAAAGCTGACAACAACTGTACAGCAGTTACTAATTAGGCCAAATTAGATTTTGAACAGGGAAACGGTCGTATATTTGCTTCTTGTCTAAATGGTAGTCGAGTATTCTGGTCTTTTTCGAAATCTATAGGCCGTAATTTTTTTTCATTTCTATTCCCACCTCTGCAAAAGCAGATGGTTCAGTTGCCACCTCGGCTAAAGATAAAGCTGACCTTCTAGCATCCTACTTTTCTTCAAACTCTTGTATTGAGAATCTTGGTAAACCGCTTCCTACAATTTCCAGTACTCTCCATTCAATGTCTCATGTGGTCTTCCGTCAAAAGGATGTTTGCAGAATTTTGAAGTCTTGTTGCCATTAAACAACCAGGTCTTGATGGTGTTTCTCCACTTATTCTCGAAACCTGTGCTCCTATGCTGCTGAGCTTACTCTTGTTCTGTGTCGCATTTTTGCAATTTCTTATTCCAATGATGTTTTTCCTTCAGCTTCGAAATTTTCTCATAACCGGCCACTTCCTAAAAAGAATGAGAAATCGCTCCCATCCAATTATCGTCCCATTATATTTACTTCTACTCTGTCTAAAGTAATGGAGAAATCTATTAATCGCCGACTCCTAAACTGTAAATAAACCATGTGATCAAAGACCACCAGTATCAATTTCCTCAGAGCCAATCCATTGGTGATATACTGGCTTATGTTACCCATTTGTGGATAAATTCAATGGAAAAGTTTGGTGAAACTCAAGCAGGTGCTTTTGATATTTCAGAGGATTTTGTCCGTGTTTGTCATAAAAGTCGAAAATCCATTAGATGGAGGCTTATTTAGAATAAGCCTCCATCTCATGGATTTCCGTCTGTTTATTGTAATTGGGTACCTAGTTTTTTCGCTGACCGCTCACTAGGGGTGATGGCAAACGGCTTTCTGTCTTCAAACGTCTTAAATTACGTCGGTGTCTCCAAGGTTCATTTCTTTCTCCAACTCTTTTCCCCCTGTATATTACTGAACTTCCTTGACCGGAAATGGTACACATATTTTTGCTGAAGATGGCACATTGCAATCCCCCTTCTAGTTTGAGAAATTTTGCCCTGCACAAGCAACATTAACTTCTCGAATATCCACTACCAAATTCTTAAATACTGACGTCCAGGTAACTGTTCAGTGGAGCAAAGATAAATTAGTTGATTTCAATCCTTCTAAAACTCTGACTTGTCTTATATCTCACACTTTTGCCTCTATGCTGATCTTCGATGACATTCAATTTTCTAGACAAGATCATATATCTCTATTACGGATTACCGTAATAGAGATTACGTTAATCTCTCTTGGCAAAAGTACATCACAAATATTGCTTCCTCTGCATCTAAAAAACTGAATTTTCGCTTTCACTCTCGACGTTACTTTTCTTCTAAACAGCAGCTCAATCTTTTAAAATAACAAATCCGCCTTACCATTGAATAGTGTTCTCACACCTCGGGCAACGACTCGAAAACCTCACTCAGGCTTCTAGATTTCACTCTGAAGAGAGCAGTTAAGTGGTTAATTAATGGCTTATCTCTAATAGAGTAGCTCTTCACTCTCTATCTCCTAGATGTTTCTGCTGCACGCCTTTTCTATAATTCTTCCCAGGTCACTGTGGTTTTGAATTGGCCTCTATAATTAACAATAGGACAAGTCGTAAAATATTTCGCAGAGCAACAAAAATTGAAACAAAGTGAAAATGTGAATGTTTGTGGTGGACCTTCCATAATTATTTTCATAAAATATTTCCTAAAAGGGCCGCTTTATTCAAAGGTATTTTGGAATTGTGTTAAATTTGTAATTATTGCTATGAACATATAATACTTTCAAGGTCTTGTAGTACGATTTCGTCCGGGTTAATAAACTACATCTTTCGAATCTCAATGTGAGAAATTTTAAATTGGATTGCACTCAAGAGGCTGCTTCAAATGTTGAACTGTATCGATGATATTAATTCAATTTATAACACGAATATTGAGAAGAAATAATGAACTAAAATCAAACAGAAGGTTATTCTCAAAAAGGCGAAGTGCTTCTCCTTATCAAGTCTTATGATTGAAGGACAGTTTGGTAGGGAGTAAATAAATGAATGCCACAAAACGTGTTCGTAAATCACGGCGGATATTCAACAAAATTGGAAGGTGAAAGTTCTGGAAAAAAAAGGGCAAGTGTGCATTTCGCACCTATTCAAGTGGTGTTCATATTTCTGTTCGTAGTCCGTTACCCTAATACAAAAAGTAACAATTCAAATAAGCTTTTAATATTTTGTTTTTAATATCAGACCAATCAGACCTCCCCCAATCTGTCTCTCTGAATTACGAAGATTAGTTTCTTTCATTCTTTTAGACAGAATGAACTGTCATCAGGTTTAATTCTGTATCATAACTTTTTTTTTTCATTTTATCAGATCTTTAATGTTAGTTATTCGTTCTAATTATTTACTACCATTTTTGTTATGAGAAACGTAAGAGTGCTTTAATTTTTATTGAATAATGCAGTCATATACTAAACATTCTCATCATTTTGTTGGAAAGTCGCAGATTGATTAATTAAGTCTGAAATCTCACATACACTTTTCCAAACTTAATTACATAGATATGGGCAGTCATGGACGTCGCTAAAGAAACTGGGAGAATAGTGGATAATTACTATTGTGCAAATTATTGATTTTCATTTTTTATTGATTATGGATTTTCATTTTTTATTGATTATTGATTTTCATTTTTTATTGATTATTGATTTTTTGATATCAATCAATTGATGTTAAAAAAATTAAATTCCGAAATTGAAATCTATATATTCTATTTTTGGTTTTTCTTACAAGAGTATTTTTTTCACTGAAATTTATATAATTCAGTCTTGTGCTGTATATACACATTGCATCCACTTTCCAATTTGAACATATTGCATCCACGGTCCAATTTGAACACAGTACATGCGCCTTCCAATCTGAAAAAGGCTTGCTCTGCACATAGAAATTGTCCTGTAATTCTGTAATTCTCCAATATTTTTCAACAATTCCTTAATTGCTTCTCTACAGGTAATCTTCCAATGTGGAGAAGCAAACTTTCCTTGTTCTTGATTACACTCAGTCCTATTCAATTTCCAGCAGAAGGGACCTTACTGCTTTGAACTAATCTTCGACAACAATCAGATTTAGTGACAATATAACATATCTCTAGTACGGAGGATCCTGACCACTAAACTCTTATGGCACAAGCAGATCACAAATAATTCTGAAAATACTTTTATCACTACCGACTTGGTGACTCTGGAAGGTCAGATTGGTTTTAAAAATTATACGTCAGTCTTTTCTACAAAAGCTTCACTGTGATGTGACATTTAAATAGGGGTTGTTTGACAGACATTTATCATTTCCAGCAAGGCGTAGATCTCCACATTCCAGCAATTCATAGCTAGAAGTCTCTTTCAAGCATATATAGGAAAGTTTTAAAACATTATAGAACACAAATTTGGAAAAGTCAGAATTTTTTCTGTGTGGCCAAAAAATAAGCTTTCCTAAAAAATTTCATCCAGGCATGGGTTGCTTTACAAAATAAGTTCGTCCTGAGGCTGTCATAATGGCTGCATCTCTCAGCCCAAGTTATTAGTTTTTCAGTAAATAATAGGTATCTTTAAATTGGAAATATCTAATTTAATTTGGAAATATCTTTATATTTCCAAACTCTGGAACCCACATATTCGAAGTCTTTCCTCATATGGACGCCCTTTTGCTGATCTCACCAGGCGCGTTACTAGTCTTTGTACATTTCCAGGAACACAATGTCTTTCTTTAAGCGCAGTCTCCATAAGTGAACACAGAATGGAGACCTTATATAATGGGATTATGACGTCCTTATCTCTACAAGCAATTGTACTCTTTACTTAAGGTACTCTTTACCGATGAAAGTAGATTCAGTCTCAGCAGCGATTCTGGATGTCAGATAATCTGGCGAGAGGTTGGCACACTGTATCACTCCGCAAACATCGCTGAAAGGGATCGATATGACGGTCGAGGTATTCTCGCCAGGGGAGGCGTTTTCTTGGATGGACGTACACAATCCAGATACTGGAAGGCAGTACTGTAACCTGTGCACGCTACTGTACTGAGGTAATCCTCCCCCATGTGCGTCCGTCCCGAGATGCCATTAGCCCCGAGTTCGTGTTTATGGATGATAACGCCGCACCACATCACACTGTAACTGTGATATGCTTTTGGAAAGTGAGGACATTGTTCATAGGGATTAGCCTGCCTGTTCCGCCGATCAAAATCCCATCGAACACATCCGGAACGCTCTGGGGAGACGCTTATCGGCACGTCAACACCCACCAGAAAATGTTCACCAGCTGAGGATGGCGCTGACAGAGGAACGGACGATGTTACTGCAAGAAATTATCAACAACATTGTTCTAAGTATAGACTGGCGGTGGAAAGCCTGCATCGATATAAGGGGTGGCCATATATCCTACTGAGGACCACCTCTTCCCTTTGTTCAATCTTTGGCTGTGATGTATCTGCATCATGGCAGCCGGTGCTATGTTGCCATTTTTGAATAAAGTCCCTCTGTACCGTTTTCTTTCCGTTGTTGTGTCGGTGTTGTTTCCTTCATCATTTCTGTATCTCACGAGGTTCCTTTGGTATGCTTTTACCACATCCAGGCCACTCCTATAAGAAGCTACAGGTGAAAACCTGACTGGTCCTTAAATTTTGCATACCAATGTATTAGTTTACAAACATCGAAACAATGCAGAGTGGTGTTCTCAACAAAAACAAAAGGTTGAGTTTTTATTAAATAGCCTCTGTCCTCCCTGATACTTTCATTTATATCTGCTTTTTCTAGACGTAACAGTTATCAGAGAACGTGCACTGGCATGAATTTGTATATGTGGCGAATATACAGCTACTTGAAGGATAGGGGTTAGTTGAGCAATGATTAGAACCCATTTTTTAATTGAACCTAATCGATTAAACAGATGAGACCTCTCGATTTCTCATAAATAGTGGAGCTAGCATTGGTTGGAATTGCATAGTGTACACTTTTATTTGTAGTCAGCTTCCTTGATATGAGATATAATTAACAGTCCAAACAACTTTATTTAAAATAACTTACATGAAAATATATGTTTCCTGAAATATGTTGCATTAAATATCATGGATATTAACTCAACTATTTCTTGGCTGCTTATCTCGGCAAGAAGAAATCCTGTTGGTCAAAAGAGTGCAGACCAATTCAATAAAAAAAAGGCTGTATTTGAATCGCGGAAGAACTTTTGTGGGCTTTTTATACGTATTCAAGCTTGTCAGGAGAGAATTTTGGATTCATACAAAAATGATTTCTCATTTATACTCCGGGTTTTTCATCCAGGAAAAGCAGCCAACAATCGAATTCAACCAGCTTATAGACACGATACATATACATATATAAACTTTTGATTTACATATACATATATAAACTTATACATATATAAACTTTTGATTTTTCTTTATTGTTCAATATTTATGAATCGTTTCTCTAATTCTGTAAAGATATATTTTAGAAAGATTGGCTCTATTCAAAGACAATTTAGACTTGTGTACGATACTTGGATTCCAAATATACTGCTGACTTCTTGGCATTCTGCAAAGGAAGATATTTATTAGACGGAGAGCATCATTTTTAATATAAACAACCATATTAACTATTTTTGCTTTAGATGTTCGTATAACAAATCATTTTTGTATCGAAGTTTATCACTGGAATAAAGGCTTTCAGTCTGTGTTCCTGGTGATTTACCTTCTCATTTATACATAGAATTCTTTGTCAAAATAGTCGAAAAAGGCGATTAAAATATCCTAAAGTTCCTTTTGATCATATGTACAACCAAAAACTACATCTCAAGAATTGAATGATGTATGTTTGTTGGTGCAAACTACCAGGACGGAATCAGAGTTTTCAAGAACGGTTTTGATAATGTATAATTTAAAAATCTGCTGAAGAATTTGTTCGTCTTTCAACTTACAAAGTCATGGTAGTACAGTTAGATAATACATTTTCTTTACCGGCGTAAAAGGAGGCAGACCGGCGTAGAAGGAGGCAGATAAGGACATGAAATTTAAATTACTGAAAAAAAAAGTTCATTTTCATTTCCAATTAAATCAAACATGTGGTGAAACCTAAAAGCATACTGTAATTCCTTTCTTCCTTTGCGTGATACGAACCCTGGTATTTCTTTTCGGGTGAGGATAGATCGGTGATTATATTCACTGTTTTACCTGCGGGGCTGCACGAGAGTATAAAAACTATAGTACTGTACATTGCTTGGTTTGTGGAGGGAGAAGATACTTGTTGATGTTAGACTTGAATCCCTGTGCATATTAATTTTCGAGTAGTAGATAGAAGGAAGTTAGCCCCAAAGAAGAGAAGTTAGAGGGATTAACATTAACTATGGTTTCTTTATGCCACTGGAGAGATAAATACCTGTAAATCGGAATTTAAGGAGTTCGTGAGGGATATTCGAATAATCAAATGTTTATCACCAACTGCTTTTTTTTCAGGCAAGGTTTTTTGCTCAAATTGCAGTTTGTGGAATGTAGTGTGTTAACTTCAGCAAGTTTCTGAAATATGTGCCAAACGTTGGTAATAAATATGATGTAAAGTCGTATTTTGTAAAAATAACCAAAAAGGAGAATATGCATTTCATTTTCTGAATTTATTAATGAGGATAATAATACATAGGTGTACAAGATGCGCATGATAATTCTCCATGAACCTGTCGGTTCATGGAGAATTATCATGCGATTTACATCAATTTAAATATTAAATGTTAATCAAAATATGCTTAAAATGTTCCGTATTCAATATACCATGATTCGTGTATATTATATTTAATAAATGACCCTCATTACCCGGAGGCCTGCGAGCTACTACCTAAGACAGCAGGAGACCAGCTGAAGGGTGCTAAGGATGACCGGGCTCGATTAGGTTGCCTTTGAACTGTAGACATTGGAATGCTTAAAATTCGGTCTATGAATACAGGCTCACGCCTACAAGCATTATTACAAGAGCTGTAAAACACTGGTCGTGACATTGTCGGTTTACGTGAGATTCGAAGAAACGGTGAAAATTTATTTGGTGAAACTTCAAAATGAACATTGGCTATACTACTAAGGAGCAAACAATAGACTGTGTGGTGGAATTGGGTTCCTGATCAACAAAATACTAACGGATTCAACCATAGAACTAGAAAGTATTACCGAAAGAATTGATTGCTGTGGTGTTAAGCCAAATAATCGCTATTCCCTTCAAATAATTCAACCTTATTCTCATACAAGTAGCCATTATGAAGATGTACTGCGCAAGCACGACGACTAGCACTATAAAATTTTAATGGAAGATTTCAATGCGAGAACTGGTAAGATCCATAATGGGGAAAGCTCTATCGGTCCGTATGCAACTGGAAAAAGAGAAGACAGAGGCAGTACAATATTGAATTTGCCCAGAAACAAAATTTGTTCATCATGAACTCATCCTTTAAGAATAAGGCCCATGGAAAATGGACGTGGGAGATTCCTCTTGGAAATATTATTGAAATGGATTTCATACTGGCACCATTGAACCATTTTAATGTTGGAAGCGATCATCGGTTACTGGCAGCAAAAGTCAAAAGGATTGAAAGAAAGCACGAAAAAAATTAAGATTGGTAAAGTCAACTAAAGTAAAGAAAATCGACACTAACAAACTATGGAAAACTCCTAAAAACTTTGAACTAGCATTGCCCAATCGTTTCTATGTGCTGCAAGACCTTCCTGACACAGATGGATATTTTAATCTAAAGTGACAAAGTCATTAAGACTATTCTAGACACTGCCTATGCTCATGCACCTAAATTAAAACAAGAAAATCAAGCCAGGACATCAAAAGAAACAATTTCCAGGGACGAGAAATGTAGCAAAGTGGTAACATAAAAAATAAGATAGAATTTGTAAAAATATGCAAAATCACAAGAAAGCGCACAACATAAGAAATGCGCGAGTACAACTTTTAACTTGTCAGGAGAACACTAGAAGAAAATGAAGAGCTAAAGAAAGCATAACGAAAAATGGTTACACACACAGAACATAAATGTTTGATTTGAAGCTTGAGGACGATGCAATAACAAAAACCCAACAACAAATACTAAAACAAGTGGAAGAATTTTATTCAAATATTTATCAGGATTAAGGAAAACAACTGGATCCAACACCAGATGCAGAAGTTGTGCCATGGCTCCTCCGTAGCCAGGTGGGCAGGAGAAGCAGTGCGTAGCACACGCTTCTTGATTAGACCAGGGCTCGAGCCCGTGACCACCAAATACGGAGGATGCGGAAAGGTCAGGGAATGACCACCGCATATCCCCGAAGCAATATGGCCTTAGTTGCTAATGCTCCTAAAAACCAAATAACAACAACAGAAGTTGTGCCAGAAATTTTGGTGGAAGAAGAGGAAGATGAAGGAGATGCCATAAAATCAATGAAAATTGGCAAAGCAGCAGGCCCCAATAAAGTGCTATTGAAATGTTGAAAGCTAGAGGCCAGCCAGTATGTAAAGCTCTAGCCAAACTACTTTCAAATTCCTTCTGCTTAACAACGTATCTGTGGCATGGAAAAATGCAGAAGTCATCCTACTGCACATGAAAGATGGCAAGGCGGATTGTTATCAACCTGCTTTTTTTTTCTCTCTTGGTCAGTGTGGCAAAAGCCTGTGGCTTCCTTGCACTATATCGAGAACACTATTACTATTACTGTATTGCCCGTATATTCATTTCACCTAATTGCACTGCCACAAAAATAATGTCCAGCAGTTTGGATTTTCGGATTTCTTTCTCTCAGATTTCCATCTAGTAGCCTTTATGCTCATATTGCGAATTTAATACTTTCCTTTTAATATATTTATATTAAATATATTTCCTCAATAAAAATATTGGATTGGACGAGATGGCCCCACTCCATGGACTCCCAGGATTTTTTTGTACAGGGCTACGTAAAGGACAATGCGTATGCAAAAATTTAGCAAAGTCATACCGGATTAAACAGGCAGTGACTTCCATTTCTCAAGGGACGCTTCAAATCACTTGGAATGAAATTTGCTACCGTCCTGACATTCTTGGTGCTACCAAAAGGTACCTATGTGGAGGTTTACTGAATTGCGATTGAGTGATACGAAATTCTGTGGGGTAATTTTTGAGAGTAGGAAAAAAAACTGCTGTAATATCCGTATTGTTATAAAGATTTTAATGGCGCTTCATAAATATGAGATGAATAATTTATGAACATCCTGCATATTAATATAGTAAATTGAGTCACATGTAGAAAAGTGTATGCGTGGACTTCATATGTATTCCAGAGAGAAGAGAATTGTGGTGCAATATGTGGGACACTTTGAACGCACATCTGTATTAAATTATTTCTAGTCCGCTAGCCAGGAGATGAGTAAGCTCAAAGTATTAGTTCTAGCATTACTTGGAAGTGCGGTGTTCACAATTCTGTTTGTAGTCCGTTTCCCTGATGTGAAAAGTAAGCAACTGTTCAAATAAGCTTTTAATATTTATTTTGAAATAGTTTAACATCAGAAGACTCTCTTAATTACGAAAGATAGGCAGGTTCATTTCTCTTTCAGAAACTGAAAGCATTGCCAGATCGGGTTTATTTTTGAAATAAGTTTTATTGAATTCTCTTAACCCACACAAACATCTAAACAGTACTCATTGTTCCGTTTCATTAACTTAAAATTTTGTTGCATTTTGTAAATGTGGGACTGAATTTGAAAAGAATGGACATTTGATAAAACTGAAAAAGTTTTATCAAATGTCAATTCTTTACTCAAATATTTATCACCATTTCTTTTTCTCACGAGTTATTGAATCTTTTTATACTACTCCAACTTTTCTCAAATGTTACAGTAATAGAATAATCAAATTGGACACGTGTATATGTAAAGGGCGGCTCCTCGAACGTCAGTTCAACTGCGCCTCGTATCTCGGTGAAGGATAGTACCGCATTATAAGGGGCAGAAATGTGAATGACGTAGGCATGCGTGTATTATGTGTGTGTGTGTGTTCTGTTGTTCTCTTGGCCATCCAGAAGCATCGGTCACCTGGACAGATGATTCTGGGTACTCTTCCACACCACGGGAAGGTAGGCCAGTCCATGAAAAGCACGTACTGTCTTAAAAGGGGCTCTGACCCACCTGATGTTGCCAGGTCGGCCAGAATCCTCTGGCGTCCCATTCCAGAGGGGGGAAAAAACGACTACCCATGGTGCTGGATATGGAAAAGAAATGAATAAAATTGAAATAATAAATGAAGTAGAAGAAAATAAAATAAAACAATAAAAAAAATACAAAAAAAAGATTAAAAAATAATAATAAATAAATAAATAAAATAAAAATAAATCAAACGAAAAGAAAGAAGGTAATGGTGCTTCTAAAAAAATAAAATAAATAAGTAAAGAAATAAAAATAAAAGAAAGAAAGCAGTGGTGCTTCTAAAAAAAAAAAAAAACGTGAAAGCAAAGCACTTAATTTTGTCTGCGGGCCGAGGAAAAATTTCACTTCTTGAAGATTTCAGTTTATATATTATTAAAAAAGATCTAACCAGCTATGCATGAGCAGTTATGAGTAGTTATGCCTGTTAAGATCTGTCGACACTGAAGGCCTTCGAAGAAATACGCCTTGAGCGAAAGCCTGAAGAATCAGATTTGACTCCGAGCTTTGAAGCAGAGACGACTCCTGTCCTCGTTGAAAATTAGTAAGAGTATGAAGAGGAAGTCTGAGATCGTCATACAGGGAGCAATGATACAAGATGTGATACCAACACCCTGGTGATCCACACGAACAGAAGTCTGATTGTGATAAATTGAACCTAAAAGGACTCATCGATCCATGTCCTGTCAACAAGTAGGACGTGAATATGTCCATGCAGTAGCAAAATCGAACACGTTTATCAGGAAGAAATGAAACTTGTGGTATAAATTTTCACATTGTTGCACCAACGGGAGCTGTTTCCCATCTGGTGTTTCATTCTGTATAAAAATTCTGTCACAATCTGGTTTTTCATTCTGTATAAGAATCCTCTATAAGTAACCTGCAAGTCTAAAGGTAATGTTCCAGCTAGAATGTGAAGAGCTTTGCGATAGTTTCCAGATCGACCCTAGAGTTACCATTTACCAAGATGGTGTGATCGTCTGCATACTGATGTTATTGAAGGATGGGGAGAGCCACTGCTGCAGCACCATGTTCCATATAAAAGGACCTAATATAGAGCCCTGTGGGCTCCCTCTACATACAGTCAACTTGATACTTGGCTATGTTTAGCCTTGACTATTATGGTTCTATTGACAAAGTGATTACGGATTAAAAAGTAAAGGTGGTTGGAACACCTAGTCGATCGCAGACGCTCCAGGACTCTCTTCCACCAAAGGGAGTCGAAGGCGCCCTCGAAGTCGATGAAAACGGCCAGGGTATGTTTAAGTACCGAGTTTTGAACTGAAGAGACAAAGTCCACAAGAGAATCCCCGCAGGAACGTCCGGGACATAACCCATATGGACTCCTTGAAAGCAGATCCTGTTCTACCAGTAGGTTATTCAACTAATGGCCATTAGTCGCTCTAGCAATTTGCCCAAATTATCCAGCAGAGCGATCGGCCTGTACGATCTACCCTCTCCAGAAGGCTTATCCGGCTTTCTGATTAACTTAACTAGAGCGACCTTCCAAATTGCCCGAAAAGTTTATTCCTGAAGGCATCTGTTGAATAAGTTTAGAAGAAGATAAGGTTTTAATTTCACGACTCTGATAATAAAAATGTTTTCTACAAGATCTAGTCCTGGGCACTTCTGAACATTAACTTTATGCGAGACAGGATGCAATTCATCCAACGTAAAAGGTTCGGTGGTTGTTGAGGACACATAGGATTCATTGTCTCATCGGATTTTAGAATGAACAGATAAAAAATTAAATTATTATTTTAGGGTTGCCCGTAATTAAATACATTAACCCGTATTTGTGTCTGTAAATTGCGTATGTTCCATGGTCGATTTGCCTGTTTTGCTGGACGAAAAAACTCCAGTTACTGGGGAGAAAAACCTTGCTATCTACGCCCGAGACCGACTAACTCAGCCACGGAGTGAAAAAAGACCATTAAAGTTCCTCGCGTCATCGACGGGATTCGAACCCAGACCTTTTCCACCCGGTGTGGAGAGGACGGTGAGGACACCACTGTGCTACACGCGCAGACAGAATGAACAGATAAGTCTGAGGTAGGATCATCCAACGGAAAAGAGCAGCTAAAATTGCATTTGCAGATTCATGCCAGTTTAGCGTTTTCACGGAGTCCGCCACGATTGACCCAAATATGTTAGAGCCAAAGGTCGTTCCTCTAACAATTTTGTATAGAAGACTCCAAGGGTTAGCACTTCCAGAGATGTGAACGAAATTCATCCACGTTTCACGCTTTCGAGAGGCAATGGCCTTCGCGTAACATTTCCTCAATGAAGAATACTGCTGGTTGAAATGATTAACGTCGGCTTGGGGCCAGTGTCTATGCCTTTGGTAATACCTACGGGCTCGATGAATTTGCCTTCTTAACTGGGATAACTCCTGCGTCCACCATGAACACGTCTTCTGATTAACAATCATTTTCCTACAAGACTTATATGACCCTTTTATTATAACATTTTGTATATAGTTCACTTGATGAGAAATAGGTGAGGTTTCAAAAGAAGCAAGTTTCTGTTCGTCAAAGTCCAGAAGAATGGAAGAGTCAACAGCGATCCAGTCAATATTTCTGATGGAAAATCTTATTAATTCTGGCTGTGAGAAAGTGTGTGTAGATGGAACGGCAGAATCATGGAAAAGCATATAATAGATGACTCTATGGTCACTGGTGCACCAATCCGTATACACAGTCCAGTGAGTAAGCCACAATCGAAGTGAGATTTTGTCATCGTTATATCTATAGTAGATTCTCCTGCATTACTTGAAAAAGTATGAGGGTGATTAAGCTTGTTGTGAATTGAAAACAATGATTAATTATGAACTCACCTAAGAGAAGGCCACGTGCTCTCTTGAACAGCTGTGCTAAAAGTTTGATTTTGCGTTGACGTCCGATGAGATCAATATATTGCTATTCGGTCCCAAAGTATTTATCACAGTCTCAAGGTAAGCAAGAGAGTGAGTAAAGTCCTCCGATGGAGGGCAATAGAAATAAATTCATTACTGAGTGTGTGACAAGAATGCAGGTAGAGAACTGAGTGCAAAATCACAGCAAGCCGCCTCTTCCATATGAGAGCATTCAGAAAAAACATGACCACTGCGTGCACAGTGACCGCATGAAGGGGATTCGTGGGAGCAAATCTGTGTAGTGTGTCCCTATCCTAAACAGAGGTAACACTTTTTTACAGTTGTAACCTGACGAAATTTGTGAGAACTCCAAATAAGAAAATCCTTTCTTTTGACAGAATGCGTTTGTACATTCTTGGCGAGAAGCTTGGTACCCAATTCACAAGTTACGACGATCTTGCACGGCTAGTAAATCTGAGAGCAATTTCCTGTTTACATTCCTCTAAGGAAAATCCATTGTCAGCCGAGTTTTTGATATGAAGATTTTCGATTATTTCGACTTTAGTTAAATCCTTTGGAACGTCGTAAAGAAACAAAGACGGGTTTCCCATGCTAGGGGGTCCGAGAGAGGCGCCAGCCGAAGTAAGAGACTCAGAAGCAGATAAATTTTCTAAATCTGTCTTGGTAGCAGTTTCTATAATAACTCCTTTATTTCGTATCATGCGTAAGGACATAATTTTAACAGTCGTAAGATCAGATTTGAGGGTCTGAGTAACAAGATTTTTAACTTTGCCACTTGTTTTGCACCCACTGGTCCGAAGCCCGAAGAAAAAGAACATTATCAATTTTAACTTTCGGCTGTCCAGTCTTTTGTACCGAAATTCAAACAGTGTCTGCATATGATCTAGAAAAAATAATTTTGTTGTTTATTTAAATTTGGATGCGTGGGGCTTTCGCTGTGTATAGTCAAGAGAAGGATAGGGAGTCTGAAGGCTGGGGGGAGGAAAGAGAAGTAAGGGGCCGTTAGGGTAGATGGCCCCTGCAGTCAGTGCCCATGCCCCACCAGAGGGAAAGAGGGGATGGCAGGAGGAGAAGAAGACAGCGAGCCATCTCCCTTCCCCCCCTGCGAGGGAATAGGAGTGAAAGAGGGCTGGTCAAGGTTACCAGCCCAGATCGCCATATGGCTAGGTGGCAGCAATGTGCTGCAGTCATTTCTCTGAGCCATTGCTTGGTAGTCTTGTTGTCTTGATCAGGTTGTCGATTATGCCTGTGCTGGATAAGGTTGTCTAATCCGGTTGTCACAGTGTGTGTGTGTTTTTTTTTTTTTTTTTAGTTTTCACTTCCAGGTCAGGTCCAGTTACCTTATTTATGTCGCGTTCATGTGTTCAATGAGATTGTCACGTCAGAGGGATACATCTGTGAGTTGTCATGGATTGTCACTTCAGTTAGACTCAGTTGTGAGGTTTAATTCCTTGGTTGTTTCACCCTGGTGTCAGTTCATCATCTGGGTAGGTTTCCGTGGTTATGTAGACTTTCTGCTGGTCTGCAAGGCATGGTTGTTTACTGCAGTGTTTGAGGCTGTGGGAGCGTCCTTCTTGTGAATAGGTCCTGGGCCAGCTGCGCAAATGTCTTGTATGTGTCAACTTCAGCTATGGCGAGGTCTTCTTGATTACCGAGGTTAAGCTGTGGATGATGAAACTGCATGAGAGGTCCTCATATAATGGGCAACTGTACATTAAGTGCTCCCACGTTTCACGTTCACCACAGAGGCAAAACACCGTATCACTCAGTCCAAATCCTTGTAGTTTGTCTCTAATGGCCCCGAGTCCCATCAGCAGGTAGGTGGTGTAGAGTCCGGTGAGAGCCACGTTGTATAATATTGGTATACCAGCCATATGTTGGGTCGAAATTTTCTAGTTATTGCACCTTTGCTGGAGGTCTCCCAGCGGGCCTGCCAAGTTTTTTGGAGGTAAGCGGAGAGACGGTTTCTTTCTACTTTGGGATCATTTGACAAATCAATGGTGTAGTCGAGGTATGTTGTGGTTCTGCCTTTGTTCAGTTGAAAGAGTAGCCCATGATTAACAATCTCCAGGTCCAGAGGGAGGGATCCCGTTAGGGCCTGCAGTGCGTGGGTACTTACAGTATTACATGGTCTCGAGATGGTTATGAGTATGTGTCGCTGCGTAGTCTCCATTTTTTTCGGTTTCACTGCAGTGGTAGCGTAGCGATACCATATTCCAGCAGAATATGTAATCGCTCCTAGGGAAATAGCTTTATAGTAGAGGCTGAGGAATTTTTTTCCTCAAACCCCATTATATGCATTATATATGGTGTAAAGCTCAGGTTCTTGTCTAGTACTACTCCAAAGTGCTTTGATTCGGTGGTAAGCTTAATTGAGTTACTTTGTACCTTGATTTGAGGGGGTCGTATGGTATCTAGGGCTCCTTTTAATAATATAGATCTTATCTTCGTGGATGAGATCTTCAAATTATTGTTGTTAACCCAGTCCTCTAGAGTTTCTATTGCTCTGCTGGCGGTGTTCTCCAGTTGCGCCCTAGACCTCTTAGGCAGCAACAGAACCACATCACCCGCATAGGCTAGGGGGACGACGTCGCCGAGTTCCAGGTTCAAAAAGTCGGCTAAAACCAGGTTCCATAGGAGTGGAACCAGGATTGAGCCATGGGCATCCTCTGGATACTTCTCTTGTTACTGAAGAATATGGGCTCTGACTGTCACGAACCTATTCGACAGGTAGGATTTGATGACTTCATACAGATTTGACGGTAAGTTGGCTTCCGGATTCGGGCCAGGAGGTTTGGCCATCATAAAGTGTCAAACGCCCCAACAAAATCTATTGCTATGACCATAAAGTATTTCTGAACTGAGATAGTTCCAGCATTAGTAATATTTTCCAGGAAATCCACGGTTGAGAATCCCTTCCCAAATCCATATTGTTGGCGTGATTGCAGGCCGACTGCAGTGTAATGGATCACTATTCTGTTTCTTAACAGCTGCTCAAAGAGCTTGCTTAGGACTGATAAGAATGCTATGGGTCTGTATGACCCCGGAAGGTCCAGTTGTTTGTTGGGACTTTTGGAAATGAGGCACAAGTTTGCAATTTGCCAGGCCTGGGGAACAGGCCTTAATTGAGGCAGTGGTTGTATAAATTAAGAAGCACCTCTGGAATGGTTTCGACGGCTTTCTTTACAATTTCTTGTTCCAAAAGATCAGAGGCACAAGTTTGCAGTTTGCCAGACCTGGGGGAACAGACCTTCTTTGAGGCAGTTATTGTATAGTTTAAGAAGCAGCTCTGGAATGGTTTCGACGGCTTTCTTTAGAATCTCTGGTTCCAAAAGTTCAGAGCCAGGGGTCTACTTGTTCGTGCAGTAGGTTTTATTGTCCGCACAGAGGGTTATCTGCTCTGAGGTTGAGGGGGCAAGATGGTCTTGAAACATGGTATCCATGATGTTAATAATTGTTTCCTACCAGGTCCGGGTATAAGTACCATGCCGTGTCCTCGTGGCTGGTATGGTTTCAATCTTGTGGAGTTTGTTTCTGGTTACTCTGTATACCATACCCCAGGAGTTATCATTCCCAGTTGTAGAAACAAGGTGTTCTCAACTGCGCATCTTACGCTCGCGTACGGTTGCAGTGTACAGGTTCCTTGCGTCCCGGAAGTTCTGTGTTAGTGCCTCCACTTCCGCTACCGGCTGGGAGCGCCTTGCCCGCTGGTAGAGTTTCCTTCTACTGTGCACCTCCTACCTAAGCCTCTGTAGCTCTGGAGACCACCAAGTTACAGCTCCTGGGGTTGGGTTTTTTTTTTTTTTTTAATAGAGGTGTTGGCAGCTTCAGTAATGAGACCAGCGACCGCCATTTGGTGCTGATCCGGGCTGGGTCCAATGATGTTCAGCGATTGGGCTGCTTTGGTCAGGGTGGCTTGGAAGAGTGGCCAATATTGGCTGTGCCTGCCTCACTGCTTGGTGTCGACTAAGGGAACGTTGGAGTTCAAACGTGATGGCCCTGTGGTCCGACGTGGTCCAGCTTTCTTGGACGGTCGACGATGTTGGGTGACCAGTGAAGGATCTGGTAGCCAGAGAGACATCGCTTGTGACCTCCCCATCGAACTAGAGAACGTTGCCAGGTTGTTTGGTCGGTTGAGGACTGTGTACGGACTATTCGCTAAGTAAAATTGAAGTCGTTGGCCGTTCGGTTCTCCACATCTATCCTTGGTCTCGCTGAACCACGCTGGGGACCTACAATTCACATTCGCTCCCACGGCAATCTTACTGTTTGGGAAGTCTGTCTGGAGGCTCCTCAGATATCTGGTTGCGTAGTATATCTTCGCCTGAGTGACAGTATAGCGATACCGCATGAAATTCACCCAGGGGCGTAATAATATTGGCACATTCAGCTCAAGATGTGCAGTAGTTGGTTAGTTTTGTTGCTGTTATATTTGGATTCCGAATCAATATGCAAGCCCAGGGTGTTTCCCTGGGATCCTGCAAAATCTTATAGGCCAGGGGATAACCCCTGACCTCCTTGCGATATGCATATGGCTCCTGGATGAGGAATATGTCGAGATTTTCCTCATCCCCGTCTTTGTGAGCTGCGCCGCTACTATTTTGGACCGTTGTGCGTCCACTTGTATGAATTTTACCCTGTTGATGTTATAGAATTTAGGGCGTGTGGCCATAATCTAATCTCATTTGGAAAGTGCTCTTTGCTTTACAGTACACTGGACATTCGCTGTCCCTAAATGAGTGCTATGGTGGTAGTTTATGGAATTTGCAATTTACACAGGTCGGCGGCTTGTCTTTATTCGGATACGTGTTGAAGTCGTGGTCACGTTCTGCACAATGGCCACAAGTGGGTTGGGTTTGGGCACAGGTATGAGTCGTAAGCCCAAACGGGCAACATCTGAAACACTTAGAGACGGCTACGTCTACTACTACTACCCTAAAGCGGTGACTGCCCCCAGTTTATAAAAACTCTGTCGGTCTGGCTAAGCGTACTCCAAGCCGCTGGTGACAACACCACGATCCAGTGGTAAATATTTCCTGTTCTGACTTTCGTCTTGAACTTGGGAATGATCAAGTTGGCGGGTTCTTCTTCCGGATTTGCGTGCTGAAGGTTTCTGTGATGCAGCTCCTCCTGGAGAGCAGTTGGTGTCAAATCATTGTCGAGGCTATTGAAACCCTTCTGAAGCAGCTCTACATACCCGGTACCCCTATAAAGGTCCACAACAGGCATCCATCCTTTTCCTCTTTCCGGATTAAGATCAAAAGTCCAATATAGAAAGATATCTAAACACAGATATATGGCTCGCAGGTTTCTTGGTAATGCCACCGTTTGGCAATAATAATGAACAACCACCGGTACAAACGATCTCCAGACCAGAGACGGGCAGTGTGCCCCCTCTCTCTCTCTCTGCATAGCTAGGCAGCGAACCAGACTGTCTCTTCCAACTTACAATCATGCAGCTCAATGCACAACACTCTAGATGCGTTGCTGATGAGATCAGGCTCATTGCAAAGGAAAATTTTTTTGATATTATGTGCATTCAGGAACCTTATGTCTCTAAGCACATTTATGGGCAATCTTCCAAAGTTATGTGATATCTCCCATGACTACAAGAATCATCCAGTCCAATTGTAATATGCTGCAGTCTTAATTTGAACAGCCTTGGTAGGCTTCTCGAAAAACCACGGTTTCGATAAAGAATAGTCCAGGAACAACAATTTCACTGATGTAATCTGCACAAATATTAGGGTCCGAAGTCTTTGATACAATAATTCAACAAAAGAAAATAGAAAAATAAATAACGCAGATCATGTCATTTTGCGTTTTTCTAATACCACACAAGGAACTATAGAAAGGCCATTTGAAAGCGGCTCCATTGGAGAAAAGACCACTACAAAATTGTGATCGAGGTACGCAGATGTCCCTTAATATTGACTGTGTAGGGTTTTGGGTTGTTCGTGAGGAAAAGGTCAGCATCTCACCCACCTAGATATAAGTAACTAAAAAATTCGAGCCAGCTGTTAAAAATAAATCGTTTCAACTGCTGCCGCATGATGGTTGGTTGGTTGGTTGGTGGTAGTTGTTGTTGTTGCTGTTTTTGGGTTTTTAAGAGCATCAGCTACTAAGACCATATTGCACTGTATATAATGCCTGCAAATTGCATGTGCTCTGCGGACGATTTTCTGTTTGCTGGACGAAAAACACGAGTTTCCGGGAGAAGAAACCATGCTACCCTCGCTTGAGACCAACTAACGCGCCCACATGGGGAGCACAGTTGGTAGAATTGCCGTCCTCTCCCACACAGGGTTGAAAAAACCTGAGTTCGAGTCCCATCGATGATGTGAGGAATTTTTATGGACCATTTTCACAACCTGGATGAGTTAGTCGATCTCAGGCGAGGGTAGCATGGTTCCCCTCCCCTGGAAACTCGCGATTTTTGTCCAGACAAACAAGAAAATTGACAACAGAACTCACGCAATATACAGACAATATACACACAGCGCAATATGACCTTAGTATTTAGTGCTCCTAAAATTCTACTACTACAGAAACAACAACAACCCACGAGAACACGATGGTTGGTATCCTGCTTCGAAGCATGCTCGTGTTATTTCAGTTTAAAAAACGGAGGGAGCAGCGATTCCAGAAGTCGCTATCCATTAACAATTCTAAACATTGGACCTGAAACCTTCTATACTTTTAAAGATCACTTTTTACCGATAAGCATTCAATTTTTTTGTTTCTAATAAAAAGACCTCTTTATAATATTGCAGTCTATACCCACTTCTAACATATCAGTCTTTATAAAAGTATGCGCATGGATTCTCTGTTTGTTGTTATATCTGCGCTGTATTCTCCATAAACATTGTACTTATTTTATCTCTCCCTTTACTGCATTTTTGAATAACTGCATAGGAACTGTCATTTATAAATTTGTAACTAACGTTGAGGATTTTTACTCTTCCAGCGCAGCGCTACAATTCTCTCTGCATTATCTCTTGGGTGAACAGTGACAATGTATTTCTAATGCTGCTCTTTAACCACCATTCTCCCAATCTCGATTATTGAAGTGTATCTTCAATAGAGATTACAAATACAAACACTTGTATTATTAAGAACTTCGTGATTAGCCTGTCCTATTAAGAATACAGTATAGTATTTCTTCATATACCGTTATTTTCATGAGTTAACGTCTAGTCTAGGAGTTATTATCTGATATTGAATTTACACTGTTTTTCGACTTATTCCTCTTTTACCACAATGCGCTTTTTCCAGAGATGATTCAGATTCATGGTGATAGTTTTGTAGTCATTTTCCTGAGGTTTCCGGAGAAAGGCCCAAGCACGACAGGAGGGATTATACGCTGAAAGCCTTGTCGGTTACCTCAAGACTTACAAGGATTCCGCAAAGCTTTCGGGGGGAATTTTTTATCAGCTTTCGCCAGACTTTTAAATATAAGGAATCTGTTTTGTTGGGACGTAAACATTTAAACAAAAGTGGTGCGAGGGTTTTGTTTTAAAAAAATACTCCACGAGGAGGATTTCAAGTTGGATGAATAGTGAAGTTGCCACATTACTTGAGTAGAAAAAGACGGAATGGAAAAGCTACAGAGCAATAAAAAGTACTAGTGTAAAGTGTGTTTAGGGTCAAACGGTACCAGGGGTTCCCCCCATCTCCGCGTAGTTTACATTGTATGTGAACCAGTTTACTGGAAAAGCCAGAGATTTAAAAGTGTATGGACTTTGTATATGTGTGATGCCTTGTACCGTTGTTCATCTGGTCATTTAGCCGCCAGACCCCTACTGAGGCCCGACGTTGCCCCACTTTCGCCCCGTGGAGGCAGACCAGGTATCCACTAGAATATAGTTCACTCTGGCAGGTCCTGCCACCTAATTTCCTGAGATTTCAGTGGCTAGGACCTAAAAAAAAAAAATAAATAAAAAAATAAATAAAAATAAAAATAATAAAATAAAATAAAATAAAATAAAAAAAAATAAATAAATAAAAAAAAAATAAATAAATAACAAATAAAAAAATAAAAAAATAAAAAATAAAAAAAAAATAAATAAAAATGTGATCACGTTGAGGAGGAAGCGCTAGGAGGTCAAAAGAAATGGTGGGCGAAATTGATTTTCACTTGTGGAATTTAGATTGTGTGGGGCGTTCACTAGCGTGCAGGTAGAGTGGGGAGGGAGACTGAAGACTGGGGGGGGAGATAGATAGAAGTATGGAGCCGATAGGGAAGACAACTCCAGTTTACAGTGGGGCATGCCCATGCCCCACCAGAAGGAAAAGAAGGGGTGGCGAGAAGGGGAGGTGACAGCAGGGCTGTCCCCTCATCCCCCGCCAGGGAAGGGTAGAAAGTAGGCCAGGCAAGGGAGCTGGCCTATTCGCCAACAGGGCATACATGTGGGGTGGCTTCAGTCGGGCGCCAAGGCGTCAGGGCTACCCCATTTGGTATTCCCAGGAGGGAGTGAAGATATCTCTGTCCAGGTTTTCAGTCCAGGTCTGTCTGACATTTGTGCAGATCATGCTTGGTCTTTTATTAAGTAGTTACTCGTGGGATCCAGGTCCGTCCACTGGTGGATATTCAGTAGGATAGGCTTCAGTCACAGTCAGGGTGGACTCCCGAAGGTCCGATTGTAGTCAATGCGTTTGGTTAACAGTTCTCAAATGGAATCGGTGTCCTCCATCGGTCAGTATTTGGAAGAGTGCAGTTCAGCCACAGTCCAGTTTTATCTTCGTTCATCATTTGTTGTGATTGTTGTTGTATTTATCCTAGTTGTCCTAGGTTTTCCGGCAAAGGAAGAGTCTGGCGTCTTACAAAGAGGCACTGAGCAAAGTTGGTTAGGGCATTGTAGGTTCCCTCGTCCTCCAGTAGGTAGTGCTCCTGATTTTTGGGGTTGAACTGGACTTGTGTGATGAGGTGTCCACGCAGATCTTCGTACAGTTCACACTCGTGTAGCAGGTGGTCCCAGGTCTCGAGGGAACCACATGCGCAGGCTGGGTTATCTGTCAGTCCAAAGAGGTTTAGCTTGTGGCAGATAGCTCCATGTCCTGTGAGAAGGTAGGTGACGTGGAGACCAGGGCAGAGCCATGTCGGATATTTTGGGTACACCTTTTGCAAGTTCGGAAAGAACCTTCGTGTGATGTCTCCTTTGTCAGAAATCGTCCAGCGTTGTTGCCATATCGATGTCAAGTACGTTTTCAGCCTGAATTTCTCAACTTTACAGTTATTAGCCGGGTCCGTAGTGTGGTCCTGGAAGGTTGTGACTTTGCCACTTCTGAGTTGCTGAAGCATGCCATTGCGAGTCACCTCAAGATCAAGAGGGAGAGCGCCCGTGATCACTTGTAGTGCATGAGTAAAGACTGTCTTGCATGATCGG
Organism: Mastigoproctus giganteus; assembly: GCF_048544385.1. Lineage (NCBI taxonomy): Eukaryota > Metazoa > Arthropoda > Arachnida > Uropygi > Thelyphonidae > Mastigoproctus > Mastigoproctus giganteus. The sequence continues at coordinate 203,166,427 of NC_143577.1, forward strand.
GTGAGTGTCAATAGGATGGGTCTATGTATGATATCCAGTCGTCTGCGGTTTACCGCTGTTGAGGCTTTGTGGAACCAGACACCGGAGGCGTATGCGATTGCCGGGATAATGGCTGCTTTATAAAGGATCGCAAGTGTGCGCCTTTTCAGGACCCAGTCGCAACGTGTGACTCTGGCCAGCATGGCAGCGTATTTTTTCATCTTAGCCTGTATATATTTTAGGTGTGGGGTGAAAGACAGATTACGGTCCAGGATAACTCCCAGGTACTTTAGTTCTGTGACTAGCTTAATTGTTCTATTGTTGATTCTAATTTGAGGCGGGTCTAGTTGGGGTTAGGTAGCCCTTAAGTAAGATGGATTTAGTCTTGGTGGCCGAAATGGTGAGCCGATGCCTTTCCGTCCATTCTTGCAGTGTGATTACTGCTGCATTCGCGAGAGTTTCTAATTGGGCTCTTGAATCTGCAGTGAGGGCTAAGGAGAGGTCGTCTGCATAGGCCAATGCCTGTACACTCCCTAAGTCGAGGGAGAGGAACTCGTCCAGTACATAGTTCCACAGGAGGGGGCCTAATACTGAGCCCTGGGGGCATCCTCGGTGTATCTGTCGATCTACCTTGCAGTAAGGGGCCTGTACCAGGATCCGTCTGTTTGTTAGGTAGCTTCTTATGCAGCTGAATAGATTTGATGGCAGTTGGGCTGCCCTGCGTCTTGCGAGGACGCTCGGCCACCAGAGGGCGTCGAACGCCCCCGCAAAGTCTATAGAGATGAGGAGAAAGTATTTTTGTCGGCAGCTCTCCGCCATGTTAAGGATACATTCCAGTGCGTCGAGGGTTGAGTTTCCAGGTTTAAAGCCAAACTGTGTTTGCTGTTAAGCTAGCTGTGAGGTAGTGTGATTCAATCCTATGTCTGAGCAGCTGCTCCAACACTTTGCTCAGCACAGACAGGAGGGCTATTGGCCGATAGGAGTCCGGCTTGTGCTGTGGTTTTGAAGCGTTTTTAAGGATCAATTTAATGTTTGCCACCTTCCAGTCCGTAGGGAACCAGCCTGAGTGGAGACAGTGGTTGTAAAGGTCCAGGAGCAGATTCGGGGTGTACTCAGCCACTTTCCTTACTATTTCCGGCTCGAGCATATCTAATCCTGGGGTTTTCCTGTTTCTTATCTTGTTAATAGCAATTTGGAGTTCTGCTTGGGTGAAGGGCTCCTCCGTCCTGGGGGATTTGTATGCATCGTTGGCTTGGCATAGCAGTTGCTGTTCAGGAGTGTTGTCTCCTTCAATGGATTTAAAAGTGGCGTCTAGTATATTGTTTACAGTAGAAGCCTATGGCTATAACAGCTACAAAGTGATCTGTAATAGTGCCAGAAAAGATTAGGCTGGCAAAGGCACTTTATGAGCAATCGCTGAGTAAAGAGAGCAAAGAAGGGAGATGAGGAATTATTCACGTATATAAATGAAAAGAAGAGAAGGACAAACCAGATCGGACCCATATGTAATGGACGTGGGATAGTATTAGATACCCCAGCTGAAGTTGAACTCAACAGTTACTTTGCATTGATATTTACAGAAGAAAAACTTTTCACGTCAATGAGAAATTCTGGGAGTGAAGTTGAAATTTCACACGTTTATTTAATGAAAAATAAACGTGTGAAATTTTGAGCATATAGGCCAATAAGGCTACTGGGGTTGATAACATTTACCCTATATCTTAAGGGAGTGGGCAAGTGAGTGCATTTAACCATTGAAGCTAATTTTGAGAGCGTTACGACTCGGGAGTGATTCCGTTGGATTGGAAAAGCGCCAATGTATCTCCAATACATAAGGCCGTTTCTAAGAGTGAAGTGGGAAATTACCGACCGGTCAGTTTAACTTCAGTAGTTGGGAAAATCATGGGAACAATGATCAAGGGTGGAATTCGGGATAATTTAGATAGAAGTGGGATACCGATGGATACTCAGCATGGTTTTGTAAAGGGAAAATCATGTTTAACTAATCTGGTTTGCTGTTTTAAGAGGTTCACTCAAGAGTTAGATTTAGGGAATAAATTCGACATTGTGTATTTTGATTTCAGCAAGGCATTTAACTCAGTCCCACATGAAAGGTTACTTTATAAGCTGGAACAGTTTGAAATCACAGGGAATATCCTTAGATGGATAGCTGAATAACTTCAGGGCAGGAGGTAGAGGGTTGTGATAAACGGTCATTTCTCAGATTGGGTTGGTGTAAGAAGTGAGGTTCTTCAAGGGACCACTGCTGTTTTTGATTTTCTTAAATGACATCGATGAAGGGATGGAGGGCGTGATTTCTAAATTTTCAGCTAATGTAAAGATTGGTAGAGTAATTAGTGATCACCACCAAGTAGAGTTTCTTCAGAGTTACCTAGATAGGCCTTAATTTAGCAAAATGCAAAGTCTTACACTTAGAGAACAGTAACCTCAAAATAATTTATACACTTGGTGGAGTTGAACTAAAGTCAGTAGTGGAAGACATAGACTGTCAGACATGAAGCCTTCCGAGCATTATAGGCAGGTTGCAAGGAAGTCCATGTTATCCTATCGATTTATCGAACGTTTGGGAGTAGTGATAGGTACGTCTTAATTACATTATATAAGGCTATTGTTAGACTACACTTGGAATACTTGTGTACAAGTGTGGAGATCGCATTTAAGATATCGAGCTTCTTGAACTAGTAGAAAGAGTTTGGTGAAATCGGCAAGAGGGAGCCCATATGACAAAATACTTCAAATATGTGGGTTGCAGAGCTTGGAATCTAGTCACCTCAGGGGAGACTTCATTAGTGTTTAAGGCTCTGAGAGGCATAAGTAAAATGAATGAGGACGAAAGTTTCACGGTTATAAATGATTCTAGAACTATGGGCCATAAGTTCAAGTTATGGGGGGAGATGTTTGGACTGGATTGCAGACAGTTGTATTTTAGCCTGCGAGTTATAAATTACTGGAATAAGTTCCCTACGTGGATAGCAGAGGCTGACAGTCTGGGGAAATCCAAAGGTCAGCTGGATACAGGAGGGGGAAAATGCATACGTTATCTATTTCCTTTTCTTTTATTATCTATTAATTACTTATTTTATTATTTTATTTACTTTTTTAATGGTGCAACATAAGCCTTGGGCTTCCTTACACGATATGCGCATTACTAATACTAATATTCAGGTCCAGCTGCAACGGATTTTGACCACAGTAACCTTTCCTCAAGCCCATCACAGCTAATTCTTCATAACACATCCAAAAGCTCGAAACTCCACTCTACCCACGCACTTTCGGACGATATTTATCCACTCGAAACCCTTAATATTCTAGTAAATATTATGCTACCCATTTTCATTCACTTTGTACAAATCGCAAATCCTCCCCAAGATGGAATATTGCTCCCACATCTGAGTCTATGCCTTAAACCCGTCTCCTCTCAGGCTTCTAGATTCCATTCAAATGAGAATAATTAGGTTAATTAATTAGTCATCTCTAACAGAGTATCTCCAATCTTTGTCTCACAGACGTTCTATTTCTGCTGCATGTGTTTTCTGTGGACACTTCCATGGGCACTGTTCTTCTGAACTGGCTTCTATAATTCGCACTCTCTCTTTCAAAGTCCTAATACATTCCACGACCAGTCAGATTCCTTTTAATGTCCAACTTCATGCTCACAGAACCATTTTTTTTTACTTTCTCATTTATTCCTTCAATGTTCGTTTTCTGGAACAACTCCCTTCATTTCCTGAAAATTACAGGAATACCTACAGAAATTGAAGTCTATTATCAACAAGTATGCTGAGTCATCTCAACCTTCTATCCATGCATAGTACTAAGCACTGTTGGTTCTAATATCTCTCGTTCTTGGTGTTCTCATAAATAACTGCTGCCTGAAGATAAATCAAATTTAAACTGTCCAATGAAAAAAATATATAAATAAAAAAAAATCCACAGTAAGCAAGAAACTGGCTACGCTCACCCACAGAAGCATTGAGATACCTTACCTTTCATAAAATAAGGCTCAGTTATCAATTATAGCCTGAAAATATGCAAGGTAATCTCCTCACAGATTCAAAAGAGGACACGTCATAAAATAGTTAACAAATAAACAATTGAAACAAACTGAAAACATGAAATATTTTTGGTGGCCATTTCATAAATATTTTCTAAAACTATCACTTTATTCAAAGGTATTTTAGTATTGTGTTAAATGTCAATTACGTCTCGGTAAATAACCCTCATCTTTCGAACCTCGATGTCAGAACATTTAAATGGGAAACGGTTCGATGGTATTAATTCAATGTATAACACGAATATTGAGAAGAAATAATGAACTAAAATCAAACAAAAGATTGTTCCCAAAAAGCCGAATTGCTTCTCCTTATCAAATCCTATAACAGTCAACAACAGTTTGGTAGGGGGTAAATATATTAATGCTACAAAACGTGTTTGTCAATCTCGTCAGAAATTTAACAAGATGGAAAAGTAAATGTACCGGAAAAAATTTCAAAGTGTATTTCAAAACTATTCAAAAGCACAGAATGTGAAGCAATACTTGGAACCTGTTGAATGCACATCTCTATTCACCCATTTCCAGTCTGTTATCCAAGAGATGAGAGGGCTCAAGATTTTAGTGCTGGTAATAGTTGAAAGTGTGGTTTCACAATTCTGTTTGTAGGCCGTTTCCCTGATACGAAAAGTAAGGAACAGTTCAAAGAAGCTTTTAATATTTTGTTTTCAAATAGTTTTACATCAGACTTCTCCGTCTGTCTGTCTCTCTTAATTACCAAAGAAAAAAGAACTGGATGTTTGTTCCAGTTCAGTACATTAGTTTAGTCTTTAGAAAAAGTGAACTGCCAGATCGGGTATATATCTGCGTCACTTTTAAAAGAAACTTCCCTTATGGAAGGTATAAGCGCGGTTTATGGGAACGTCAACTTCGTCTACCTCGATATACAGAAATTTGTGGAAGACACTCCGCTGAGAGAGTTGTTCTCTCAAACCGACTGGAGGAAAGGTAAATTCAAGATTTATCATCTCAGTGATGCACTGAGATTGGCTGTTTTATTGAAGTTTGGAGGGATTTATCTCGACTTAGATTTCATTGTGTTGAAGCCGTTAGACATATTTCGAAATGCACTATTTGAAGAACCCGAAAACGGTATTGCACACGGAATATTAATCTTCGACAAGAACCATCCTTTCTTGAACAGTTGCATTACCGAATTTCCCAAAACGGACAAAAGTAATATATGGGCACATAACGGACCTCGACTCTTAGAAAGAGTACTGAAATCACTTTGCTGAGTGAAAGCAGTGAAAACGGCAGAAATTAATAATTGCAGCATTACCATTGTTAATGTCGAAGAGGTATTTCCACGGCAATGGAATCAGTTGAATAGTTTGTTTACTCCTTCGAAAGGAAGTGAAGTTGCTGACCAATGCAATAAAAGTTTAGGTGTCCATCTTATTTCCCACGCGACTAAGGATAATCCTGTACGAATTGGAGAGAATTCCGCTTTTGAAATTATTTCACGAGAAAACTGTCCTGTGATGTACTGAACTGCACGTGGTGTTGGTGTGTTCTAGATACGTCGTTTGCTAACAATATTTTTCATATAATTTAATTCTTGAAGAAAACAAATATTTTAATGCTAATATGTATTACTCAGAATACACTGATATATAATATACAAGCATTACTCAACACTAAGTAATATTTTATTGTTTTTTGATAAAAACGAGCAAATTAAAAACCCACTGACCGGGTAGGTTTTTATTTGCTGGCCTCATTATTAAATTCCGAACGAGAAATGTGTATTCTTGTTTTGGTTATTCTTAAGAGAGTTTTCTCACAGAAATTTGTATATGCATAATCTTTAGTATATATCCACATTGCATCCACCTTATAATTTGAACACATTGGATCCACCTTCTAATTTAAACACATTGGATCCACCTTCCAATCTGAAAAAGGTTACTTGGCCTGGACATGGAGATTCTGCTTAATTCTTCAATATTTTCCATCTATTCCTCAAATGCTGGTCTCCAGGGAAACTCCAATGAGAGAAGCAAACTTTACACCTTCATGATTACACTGAGTTCTATCCAATTTCTGCCAAAAAAAGACTACACTGATTTAAATCAATCTTCGACGACACCCAGATTTGGAGATAAAATTACATATCTCTATTGCGGATTATCCTGACCACTAAACTCATTTATCTTTCTCCAAAATATTCATTCTGATGTAGCATTTAATTAGGGGTTGGTTGACAGAAATTTCATTGCCGGAAGTCTCTTTCAAGCATACATAGGAATGTTTTAAAACAATGTAGTACACAAATATGGAAAATTTAGAATTCTGTTTCTTCGTGGCCAGAAAATACCGTTTTCCTCAAATTTTCAACCAGGGTACGAGTTACTTTACTAAATAAGTTGATCCTCTATAGGAGACTTAATTTTCTTCGGAATACGTGCGGTAACGTGCTAGAACTTTAAAATTTTTCTCTAATGTGACAGAATACTTTCAGTTCTTTAAGACCCAAAACTTTCCGCTAACATATGTGATAAAAAGAAGCAATGCATTTATCGTTTCAAAATGTTACTTGTGTGATAAATACATACCCGCAATTTCTGCAGTAAACCGGGTGGATCTTAAGATTCACCATAACCTATACCTTATAACCGTATTGTAAGCTTAAAACTTATTCTGTTCTCTCGTTAATAACCGGACAACCATCATTTGACAGTTAGCCAACTAAAAATCATACTACTGCCCTCCATCGAGGGGACAGTATTATGGTTGTGAATGAAGATCGATGGAATTAATGGGCAGTTGGAAAATTGTGTGCCATATGAGAAATCAATCTGCACTTAATATTTCAACGGCATTGAAAATTCCTATGTCGACGATTGATCATGTGACTGCAAATCTGGAAGTGGACTGATGCTGAAATTGTTAGGAAATTATCCTGAAAACCTTTGAACAAACCTTTGGTAATTTTGGACAAAACAATAAATTCTGAAACAAAAACAATAAAGGACAATGGATCGTCAGATTTGTGCTGGATACACAAATGACTCTCTCTCTCTCTCTCTCTCTCTCTCTCTCTCTTTGTATGTGTGTATTTCTAAAGAAAAACACGAGTGTTATTGCTATCCAGGAAACTTTTTCTAAGCCTAATTTAAAAAAAATATATGGTTCCCACTTTCTCACGAGATGGCAGCACAATCCTTTTATCAACTGTTTAGAATGCATACCAAGAAAGAGAACATTCTTTTCTGAAGCCACACATTAAAATGTTTCGATAATGCTATATTAAAGCATTTTTGATCCGTTCTGAAATATTTTTGCTTTTCAATTTAATGAAAGGAGGTAGTAATAAAACAGCATGCGTGAACACTCACTTCAACAGACAAAATTCATTGTGTAAAATAATCTTTAGTTTCTAATAATATATAAAAATCGTAATAACAACAATAACATATAATCTTATAACTTAAGAGTTTTTCTGGTATGGAGCTGGTGTGTTAACAGGGCAGTAATCCTTAATTTCTGGGAGTAAAGAGCGCTTGCTGAAACAGGTCAAGTGCAGTAGCCATAAGGAAACACAGTGGTCGAACTGAGATTCGATAATTGATTTAAAATCTTTGGGAAAACGTACCAAAATTATTTCAAGATTTCGTAAAATTATTTAGAAATTTTATTCTGCCGTTGAATAGTTGTTTTTAAAACAGTTATAACGATATAATTACTTTAAAATTAATGTAATAGTAATCAGTATAACAGTTAAAATTGTTATTTTAACTGTTAAACCTTTTTATTAAACACTCGTTAGAGCGATTTTCAGAGGTTAACAGAGGTTAACGTTAAAAATAACCTTGTGGTATTTTTAAAACTGAGTAATTTGCTGGATAGTTTACTGAATGTTGAGATGGAAGTGTGATTGTGTTGTAGTAGCGTTTTAGGGTTTTACCTGTCTGTAAATTGCGTGTGTTCCCCAGCCTTCAGGACTTGTATACATTTAGAAGGGAGTCCAAAATGAAGGGACGAGATGTTTTTAGGATGAACAGAGGAAATGTATCCAGGTTTTACACTGGATTTAGTGGAATGCCAGTTAATCGCATTCGTTAGAACGTCATGACTAAAAGTAACCCTTTTCAGTATTGTCCTGCTAATAGAAAAACATTTCACGAGGGAGGATGGATTGTGTTAGGGAGTACTGCTAAAAGTTATTTTTAACCAATTTTGAAATACCTCTTCAGTTATTATCTTCTGAACTTGATTTTACAAATGTCCTTTTATTCGTTTTCAGTCTTAATTTTAATCCATTCTTCTGGCTACATTTTTTTTTTTTTTTTTGAGGCTTCTTTATTTTCTATAAATTTCAAATCATTGGCGATATACTTAAGAACTTAATCAAGCCACTTAGAGCCACTGGATCTCTAATCAATAGATCTCCCAGACTAAATGCATCGAATAGATCCTGAATCCTCATATTCTCGCACAAATAAAGAATAATGCTGGAATCTTCAGCCTATAAAGACTATAAGGATAAACTTTAGGCATCTAAGATGTAAACAGAGAAATTTCACGTCAGCATAACCAGTTTCGTAAACAGAATTGACAGCAATATAAGTACTCTGCACTGGAGAAAGCTACAAGACCAACATGATGGAGAGAGCTACAGGACCAACATACACAAAATATACCAACTTTATTTCCAATAAATTCTGAAAAGTATTAGTATAATTTTAATCTAAAACCCAATAGCGAATAAAACTATACTTTTGAAATGGTTTCGCACTTTCATTTACATGGCAGGAGAGTGATTAACGAAAATTTCAAATTGTAGCAACTTCTGAAATGGTTTAAGCATCTCATCATATTAAAATTTCTCCATCTTTAGAAATTATAATTCGTATAGGCGGCCATTTCCTGCCTTTCGTATTATGTTATGAGCATGCTTCACGCGTCACTTCAACTTTTCATCTACGCAACAAACTATTCTGATGCAGCGTATGGTTAAAACAGATTAAAAACTACAAAATAAATATTTATTTTTTATTTCGAATTAAAATAAAACAAACACAGACAGATGAACTTCAATCAGATCTCCTTCAAAAGGTTGCCAAGCTCTGTAGTCCATATATTTAAAGTTTTTTTGTTTTTATTTTTTAAAATACGTTAAAATACAAATTAACGATATACTACACCATGGACATTCCTTGTTACCTGTCTGAACTAGACTGTTGGCAATGGTCAAATTTGACCTTCTTCAGTAGAGAACTGCGAAGCGGAACTATCCTATCCAACATATCCCAGACATTCGCAGCTGCATTTAAATCTGATTTTATAAAACTTGGAAATGTTCCTCAATTCATTGAGATGCAATTTTGTACGATGGATGGTGCGTTATTCACATTGCACCTTGAAAGAAATCATTCTAATTCTGGTAAAATTGAAGGCACAGCAGGGTGAGTATGCGAACGAAAGATATTCAGTGGAGGTAACACCACCTAATCACAGTTTAAGTGGTCCATTTAAAACCATAATTGTTATAACAACTATGGTTTTAAATGAATCCGCTTTCCGAGGAACACACATAATATTGTGGAATTCTTCTCCAATTAATGTTCCTTCTTTTATTCTTTATTTTTCCTAGTTTTTTAAAAAGTATCTTATATTCTCCTTTTATATTTAATTCATTATTATTTTTATTTCGTACGTTCAGCTAATTATGCTCCACCATCCTTACATACCCATCAAGCATATGATATAGGGGTTTTGCCATAAGTTTTTCAGAGTTATCCCTCTTTGAGAGATAAATGAGGATAAGAAAGGACGCGGTCGCCGAGTATGCCAACTAGATATCTGAAGGAATCTATCAGAGGAAGAGAGAGCAATCATTTGCTGCTTCATCTTTACTATCATTACACAATTTGTGGCCCAAAGACCAAATATGCAAACCGCTGCTGATAATTTAAATTTTCACGCGTACCAAAACAAATATAGAATTCCTTAGAAGAAATCGAAAATGACCTTTTCTCACCAATCATTTACCTCAAACATTTTTGTCTCATTAGCAATCCAGAAAAATCAGGAAAGTTTACAGCTGCGAAATTCCGCTTGTTTGGCTTAGAACATCCCAAAAAATCTGCTCTTACCAACTTCGCTCCACGATCAGCCAACTTTTTATCTTCACAGATACTTGGACATGTTAGGGTTTTTTTCAAAACGAGGATAGCTTAGATTTTCGTCTCTGAAACTGTTTTTTTGCACCAGCAAACAGCAAGCAGCAAATCGAACAGAGAATACATGCAATTTACAGGCATATTATATGTGACGAAACATGGTCTCAGTTGCTGATGCGCCTATTTTGTTTTTGTTTTAGTAGGGTTTTAGGAGCGTCAGCGACTAAGGCCATATTGCTCCGTGTATACTGTCTGTAAATGGAGTGTGTTCTGTGGTCGATTATCTGCTTGCCTGATGAAAACCAGTTTCCTGGAGAAAAAACCATGCTACAATTGCCTGAGACTGACTGACTCAGCTACGTTTTGGAAAAGATCCATTACAATTTTTCACGTCATAGACGGGACTCAAACTAAGGTCTTTTCCACCCGATGTGGGAAAGATGGCGATTCTACCAACTGTACTATGGAACAGGGCAATGATGCACCGAAAAAACTTTACAACAGACAACAAACCAAACTAGTGTTATAATTATTTTCAATAAAAATATCGTGAATTTTTGTTTTTTTATTGACCAAAGATGGACTGCACTTCATTCACAATTTTGGTACTGAAAGAACACAAATGAATATGTCTGAAATTATTTCCCTATTGAAAATTTCCTTCTTTTTTATATAAACACCGAACATGAGAGGTTGTAAGATATTGAATCTTACAAGAAAAAAAGAAAGAAAAAAATTTTATACACAAGAGAGATTAATTAAAAGTAAAGCTTCTGGTATAACAATATGGGGCGGCGAAACCTGCCAAGTCACAAATATCATTTAAGATCTCTCGCAAGGGATTAAATTAGACAAGGTTACAAGAAGGGAGGGGTAAGCATGAGAAAGACTAGTAGCAGACGGGGTACACTTCAGCTCCGAGTACACGAGAATAAACCAAAACAACGGGAACAAGCAGCAGTGGCTGTTGTCGAATTGGTGTGAAAAGGGTTGGCTCTGGAGAAACAATGGTGTAGAGGACTGTATTATCAGAACATTCCTTTGATCACTGGGAGACGAGAAGTAAATACTTGGCAAATGCTCGGATTAGATGGCGTCTGGCTGTCTGTGATGGCAAGTTTTGTGGATCTTGTTATGTAAAGGTGCTAAGCAGAACCAGGTGGTTGCGGGATTGGTCGGCCGACTACAAAGGGGCAGACAGTCTGGGAAATTTACAATTTTATTAAAATGAGAGGTTGGATCGAGCACCTAAGGGACAGCATGGGAAAGGATAACATGGGCGAATAGGACAGAGAGAAATGTTTGATAGAATGAGAAGATTGGTTAAGACCCAGAACAAGGGCGATCTGAAATATATGGGCGGTACGGATTTGAGAGAAACAAAAAGAGAGAAACGGAGTGAGAGAGGGCCGCTGAAAAAATATTTCTGTTTATGAATGAGTTTTAAAGAAAAGGTGGGGCGGAGAAGTGGGAGAGAGAGAAAAGTAATGGAGAAATTCCATCATTCCATTCCATTAGTAAAGGAATGGAATGATAGAAATCAGCGAAGGCAAAAGTGTTTGGAAAAGGAGGAGGCCCCTTCGATGAAGGCATCAAGTTCCGATGTCCCAGACGGTATGAAGCAGCCCCTGTATCGAAACTAACAGGCGGTGAAGTCAAAGTGTCAGCCTAGAGCAGACTGCGAGAAGCCGCAGAATTAGTAGCCCGAATAGACGGGCAAAGCCGCGAATGGAAAGTAGCCCGATCAGATGGAGAAAGGCTGGAGTAGGAAAGATTGCAGTCCCCACAACGACGGATAGGACCGTACGACAAAGTGCCAGCCCTGACAGATGGAACAGTCAGTTTAAGCAGAGTAGCAGAACTGTGACCCGCACGAAAATGCTCTGGAAGTCCCGAGATGAATGCCCTTGGCAAACGATAATGACAGTCCCAAACAAGGAGCCGAAGACCCCAAAACAGAAAAGTCCGATACTTTAAATTAAGTAAGTGACTAGTTATATAGTATTCTCACTTACCTATAAAGGACTGCAGGAACCCTAATATCAGATTAGTAGAAGTTTAGAAAGATACTGAGGGAAGAATGTACTAAAAGATAAATATATATATAAATGTAGGGATAAGTAAGATGATAGTTATGGTTTTGATTAATGTATGATTAAACTTATGTAGAAAAGTAAAGGAGAGAAATTTGATATTTGTTATTAGTTATTGTCTAACATATAAGTATGATAAATTTTGGAAGGGAAGGGTGGAGAAATAGAGATAAAGGAATAGCATTCTGAATGTAACTAACCCTTGGGACAAGAAGTAGTCCAGAAATTGATGTGAAATGTACGATTTATCTTGATTAGAGAAAGTTTGTGGAATTATATTCCCCAAGAAAAAAGGGGCACTAAATAAATCTGAAGTTAAGAGTGAAATTCCTCAATCAATTTATAAAGTAAGAATTTGACTTGCATAGGAGAAAGGGTGTTAACTAAACCTCTTAAGTATTTATTGATCATGTGTGAAGAAAGAAGGGACTTTAGCAGTTTCTGTAAGGATATTAATTATGTTGTGTAGAAAGAAATGACCCTTCTAGTGTAAACCCAATGTACTAAATTGCATATATATCTGATGCTACATAGGCAAATTTGGATAATATTAGTATGTGCCAGAGTTTTGATCACTTTATCATGTTGTATATATATATATATGTAAATAAACTATGTTACTTTTACTTGGTAAGTTTGTTATTCTTGAACACTCAGCCCTTCCGGAGAGAATTTTACATAATTGAGAAGTTCCGTTGAACCTGAATTCCCCTATGAATCCAAAGTCAGATGTGTAAGTGGCGATATAAATAAATCTCAAAAAAGTAAAAGAAAACTTAATCCCCACAAGGTATTAGTTTTCTGGAACAACCTCCAACCCAAGCAGGGTACTAAGTACTATAGTACTTAGTACCCTGCTTGGGTTGGAGGTTGAGAAGATGAAAGAAGATATTTGTTGATATTGGATTTGAACTTCTGTAGACTGTAATTTTCAGGAAATGCGTATGACGGAAGGTTGTTCCGTCATACGCATTTCCGTCAAAAACAGCAGTTGAATGAATAAACGAGAAAGATGAAAAGTTGGATCTGTGAGTTTGCAGTTGGACAGTAATTGGATGTTTACTGTCCAACTTCAAACTTACAGAGTTTCAAGTTTGACTGTTTTGAAAGAGAGAGAGAGAGAGAGAGAGAGAGAGAGAGAGAGAGAGAGAGAGGGAATTATAGAAGCTAGTTCAGAAGAGTGCCCATGTCAGTATCTGTAGAAAAGGCATGCAGCAGAAACACTATGTCTATTAGACAGAGAGTGGAGAGACTCTGTTAGAGATGAATCATTAATTAACCTAACTGCCCTCTTCTGAATGGAATCAAGGAGCCAGAGAGCGGTTTTGGGGGCACCACCCAGATGTGGGAACAATATTCATGGTAGGGCGGATTTGCGATTTATAAAGTAACGCCGAGAGCGAAAGAGAAAACCAAGAATTTTAGATGTAGAGGAAGCAATATTTGTACTGTGCTTGTGCCAAGAGGGATTAGAAGTCAGGGTAATTCCCAAAAAAAGAGATATATCATTTTGCCTAGAAATCGGAGTGTCACCAAAGATAAGCATAGGAGCAGAATAATCCTTTTTGCGAGATATAAGACAAGGCTGAGTTTTCCAAGGATTGAAATCAACTAAGTTGTCTTTGCTCCACTGGAGAATTACCTGAAGATCGGCATTTAAGGAATTGGTAGCAGATATTCTAGAAGTTGAAGCTGATTGAGCAGGGCAAGGTTTCTCAAAATGGAAAGTGTAATGCAATGTGCTATCATCGGCAAAACTATGGATAGGATTTCCAGTCAATGGAGGAAGGTCATTAATATACAAGAGGAAAAGAGTAGGGGAAAGAACTGAACCTTGGGAGACACCGGCATTAGTGGAGAAGTTAGAAGACAGAGAGCCATTTACCATCACCCTCAGTGAGCGATCAGAGAGAAAACTGGATAACCAATTACAAAAAACAGTTGACAAACCATAAGATGGAAGTTTGTTTAGAAGACCTTTATGCTAAACACGATCGAAAGCCTTTGAGATGTCAAGAGCAACTACATGTGTTTCACCGAAACTTTCCATTCAATTTGCCCATAAATGGGTAACCCAAGCCAGAATATCACCAGTGGATCGACACTGACGGAATCCATACTGGCGATCGTTGATCACACGGAAGGTTTCTAGGTAGTTTAAGAGTTGGGGGTTAATTGATTTCTCCATTACTTTAGAAAGATTAGAAATAATTGCAGTCGGACGATAATTGGATGGGAGGGATTTGTCACTCTTTTTAGGAACTGGCTGGATATCAGCAAATTTCCAAGCAGAAGGAAAAACACCTTTGGAATAAGAAAGTGAAAAAAGGCGGCAAAGAATAGGAGTAAGTTCAGGAGCACAGGCTTTGAGAACAAGTGGAGAAATACCATTGGGACCTGGAGCTTTCTTAGCATCAAGATTCGTCAAAATCCTTCTGACATCCTTTTGATGGAACATCACAGGGGTCATTGAATGGAGCGTGTTGGGAATGGTGGGAGGTGTTTTACCAAGATCATTAATACATGAGTTGGAAGAAAAATGGGATACTAGCAGATCAGGTTTATGCTTGCTGAAGACAACAGAGCCATCTGGTTTGGACAGAATTGGGAGCAGAGATGAGCATGAGTTGCGGCCAATAGCTTTGGCAAGAGACCAGAATGCTCGGCTACCATTAGGGCAAGAAGCAAGTTTTCTACTCTTAGCCTGTTCAAAATCTAGTTTGGACTGATTAATAACTGCTTTACAATTCTTGGGAGTTTTGGTGTATGTGGAAAATGAAACTGAAGAATTGCAAACAAGCCAATTACGATATGCAACATCCTTCTCCTGAACGACCTTAGCACATTTATTGAAAAAGCAAGGTTTATATAAAAGACGAGATTTTAAAGTGGAATGGGAGATAAAGGATTCCAATCCTGAAATAATAATTTTACTGACTCGATCTGAGCAAACGTTGACATCAGAAGTTTTGAAGCAGTAATCCGAGCAAGGAAAAGAAGAAAGGAAATCTCGCAGGTCATCCCATTTTGCATTCTTGTAATGCCAAACAACACGCGGTTGGGAATAGCCATGAGATAAAGGCTCCATTGGAGAAGAGATAATCACCAAGTTGTGATCTGAAGTTCCTAAAGGACCTCTCACTTCGACCGTGTACTTAGAAGGGTTGTTTGTGAGAAAACGATCAAGCGTGTTGGCTGTATGATTAGGATTGTCCTGTATTCTTGCAGCTGAACAATCTGTGCAGGGTCATTAGTAAATTGCAAAAGCCTCAGCATCTCGACCAGCTGGGTCGGTGTGGCTAGAAAACGGATGTCAGCTGGAGTTGTGAACATTAAAATCACCAAGGAAAATTACCAAGGGTTGTTTGTGAGAAAAGATCAAGTGTGTTGTCTGGTATTCTTGTAGGTAAATGAACAATCTGTGCAAGGTCATTAGTAATTGCAAAAGCCTCAGCATCTCGACCAGCTGGGTCGGTGTGGCTAAAAAACGGATGTCAGCTACAGTTGTGAACATTAAAATCACCAAGGAAAATTACCTCACTGTTAGGAAAGTTGGATTGGAGAAAGTCAAGTTGCAAAGAGGGGAAGTCAAAGAGCTCCAATTGATTAGTGGAGTTGCGAGAAGGGTAGAGATAACAGATGAATTTGACACAACGAGGTAGAGATATTTTAAGCCAGAGAAGACCAAAGAGAGGAGATTCCAAATTGCCAAGTCTCTGACAGGGAACATCAGAACGGACATATGCACAAGTACCACCTCTGTGGCGAAAGGAATCATATAGCGAGATATTTAGGCGTCTGAGAGAGCAGTAGTTGAATCAACCGATCACTGTGATTCTGTGAGAAAAAGTACAAGGGATTTGGCAGCCTGTAAGTGGAAATGGACATCGTTGAGATTAGAACTGAGACCACGTATATTTCTGAAATGAATTAGGAAGCGTTCCTAATTCATTTCACAATTAAACCTGCTAAATTTGATTGTTTCTAACGTTCTACAGTCTATCTTATGTAGTTTACTAAGTAAAGTTACGAATATCAATTATTTTTATGTTTTTTTTTTTTCTTACAGATAATACTAAAGAACACTTCTTCAATATTCGGCGCAGTAATATCAAGGAATATCTCACAACTCGAAGCAATGGTAGAATATTTTTCACGGAAACCTCTGGAAGAGCTTACTTGAATGGCCGCCAAGCTTGTTCGATTGAATCTGCAGCTAAATATAACCCTACCATGGAGATAACAGTCCTCATCACAAGTCAAGAAGTTCAGATGACATCCCTTATGAAGAACATACTCGACACATATCCTAATGTAAACTTCCATGCACTCAATGTAGAAGAATTCCTGGAAGACACTAAACTTAAAGAATGGCATTCAAAATCTGACTGGAGAGACGGTCCGTATAAGGTTTCCCATCTTAGTGATGCATTAAGGTTCACTGTTGTTTGGAAGTACGGTGGAATTTATCTCG
Organism: Mastigoproctus giganteus; assembly: GCF_048544385.1. Taxonomy (NCBI): domain Eukaryota; kingdom Metazoa; phylum Arthropoda; class Arachnida; order Uropygi; family Thelyphonidae; genus Mastigoproctus; species Mastigoproctus giganteus. The sequence continues at coordinate 203,183,173 of NC_143577.1, forward strand.
ATTTAGATATGATAATATTTCGGTCGTTAAAGACATTTCGGAATTCAGTCTTCAAATTACATGACGATAATGTAGGAAGTGTGTGCCTTATTTTTGACAGATTTCACCCTTTCTTGAATTATTGCGTCGACGAATTTTCGAAAACATATAGAAGCGATAAATGGGGACATAACGGTCCTGATCTTATTGCTAGGGTGCTAAAATCACACTGTGGAATAAAATCAGTGAGCGAAACTGGATATAATAAATGCAATATGACTCTTCAGAAACCGGAAGCCGTGTTTCCACTTAGGTGGAATCACTGGGTAGATTACTTTAATCCTTCAAAAGCAGCAGAACTTGCAGAAAAATATAATAAGAGTTATGCCACTCACCTCAATAATAATCTGAGCAAAAATACTACAGTTAGAATTGGGCAAAACTCTGCTTATGAGATTCTAGCAAGAGAACATTGCCCTGTGGCATACGAGAGTGCGCGTTCCATTGGAGTTTTCTAAACATCTCTCTGATTATTATTTTGGATTGCCTTTAATGATAAATGTCCATTACTCACTTAATTTTGTAATGACATTATCCAGTAGTTCATAATCTGAAATTTAGAATGTCTTTAATCTGTTGAGTAAAAATCAAAGTAAAGTTCCCGTTTCGGGAAGGCAAAACCACACCATGGAAATCTTTGGATAATAGAGGGTAAAAGTTTCCTACAATATTGCATCCTATCCATCATCTATATAAGTAACACCAGAACACCAGGGATATTCTGGCCATCTAACGCAAAGTAATGCATCACTTGGATACACCTTAAGAAATCCCGACAGAGAAATTGTTCAGACAGAACTACAGTGGAATCCTCAAGTTAAAAAGAGATAGGCAGACCCAAATTGATATGGAGGAAAACAGTAGAGATGGATGGAGCTGAAGAAAGAAGCTGCAAAGAGAGTCCGATAGTGGTTGGTTAGTAGTGTGAAAATGTTACAGTTCAATTCTTATAAATTTTGTCCAAAGTCACTTAAATTTATTTTTTTTTGTAGAATACATCTTAACGGATATTTATCAATAAATGTTTTTATTAATTTGTGTTCATGTCATTTATTTAAAGTTCTTGGTCTACATATAGTCGCCATCGAAACCTAAACACTTCCGACCCATCTCCAACTCCTCCAGCCTGCTGAAGCTCCTGGAGAAGACCTTATTCCCGATCCTCACCAAGCAGATCATGCCCAGTAATCCAGCCCAAATTCACTATTCCCTTCCAAACAGAACAACGATCACAAATCTGCTAGCCACCACGAATACTATCTTGTCAGCATTCGAGAAAAGGCACGAACTAGCTGTTACTTACTTAGACATTGAGGCTGCATTTGATGCCGTCCAAGTAAACCAACTACTCACTCTCCTGGAATGCCACTTCCAGATCACAGGGAATATATTATGCTTTCTCTCCTCTCTTCTGAATAACAGAGTTATAAAGCTTCATACAGGAGATCGCACTCTTACTAGATCCGTCACTGCAGGAGTCCCACAAGGAGGGGTCCTTTCCGGCCTTCTGTTCTCATCTATTATCTTCCCACTGGTTGCACATTCTCGATGTCTACTGAGCTATGCAGATGATATCAAGATACTTACTCCCATCATCCCTGGTCAAGACATTGATCTGGTAAAAACGGAAATTAACAACACTCTCACTGCAGTCACATCTTACCTCTGCCAGTTCGGGCTCAAGATCAATCCTGCTAAGTCCGAATTCATGGTGTATTCATTGAAGCAAACTCCTTCTTCTCTCCAGCCTTCGGTCGGCAACACCCTCATCCCAATTGCATCCAGCCATCGTGATCTGGGCGTTGTATTCGACTCCAAACTTCGATTCAACGCCCACATAGACATGCTCCTCACACGTGCTTCAAGACTCCGGTGGATAGCAAAACAACATCTCCGTCATATCAGAGATAAAAAGACAACCGTGAGGTACATAAGAACAATCATCTTTCCACCTTTACTCTATGCTGCTGAAATTTGGGCGTCAGCGGCACCATCAATAAAGAAACCACTCTTTGCCACAGAATTCTGGCTCCTAAAGTGGGCCAACAGGAAGCACAACCTTCCAGCTCTGATTCATACCACGCAGCTTGCCAACTCTCTCGGGATTCCACGGCTTCCCACCTTAATCGACGACCAACGCCTCCTAGCAACAGTCAAGATGATAACAGGCATAATCGCAACATCTTCATTCTGGGATACCTGTGGCTGGAGGATTCCCCCTGCTGCCCTTAGGGCCAATCCCGAGCTCTACTCACATTCAGCGCGACTCCATCTCTCGGACAGGTTCCTCCCTCAGCAGATGTTCAAGCAAACCCAGGCACTTGACGCCGACCTGAACAAATTCGCTGTTGACCGGACTTACGCCGACCGGGCTAGCCGAGTGGGTAAAGTACCTGCCAGGCAACCCAAAGGTCGCGGGTTCGATTCTCGCCTCGGGCTTGGATCAAAGTACTGCAAAAACCTTGGGAGGTGCAATATGGCCACAGAAGCCGATGCGCCAACAACTACCAAATCAAAAAAAAAAAAAAAAAACACCGGACTTACAGGAAAAAAATTATGTCTACTAGGACTAATCAGCAATGACATGTGTACCTTGCATCTGTTCCCGTCTGATTGAGCTGGTGCTCTTATCTCGATGTTAAGCCAGCTCAATCAGACCTAATTCTCGTAAGGAGTTCTCTCCTTTGTATCAAAATATGTTTTCTTTTGTAAAATTACCTGTTTTTGTAAATTAATTGTTCTATTTTCCCGGACGTTTCGGGATTCTGTAAAAATGTAAACCCCTGGCTTTTTGGCCGTGAAGGGCATTAAAGATTATCTCTCTCTCTATATATATATATTAAAAATCTGTCTCACTCGTATCCAGTGAGCACAATCTCACTCTAAACTTTCATCCAGGATGACAGATTTTATTTCACAATATAGTCAACCTGACCACGGAACACATGCAATTTACATAAGCAATGTACTGACATCTGTGGTCTTACCTGCCTTGGAGCTTAATCGAAAAACAAATTAGAAATCGGACCAAAAGCATGTTATTCAAAACACAAATTGCAGAATGTTTGAGTTTCCTGAATTTAACTCTAAATGAAGGACTACGATTATTAAATTAAGTTAAGGAAGAGAGACTGGTGTTGATAAAGCGTTCGAGCGTGTATAATTGGATTCTTAAGGACACCTGGTATGTATGTGCAGTTCTGCATATAAATGGTTTCTTGTGGAGACAACTGCATGCGATTGCATTATAATTCATTTCATTTGTGCGTAGAGCGAGAGAGAGAGAGAGAGAGAGAGAGAGAGAGAGAGAGAGAGAGAGAGAGAGAGAGAAAAGGGATGTTTGCATTCAAAATATTAGTTCTATTGCGATTGCAAGTGTGTTTGTGTACAAGTATAATTCTAAGCGGCTTATCGAAGTTAAAAGTAAGTAATAATGTGGTCTAATTAAAGCATTCTTTAAATATTTGGCTTTTCGGATAACTGTTTTTACCTTTGATTTCAATTCAACTGCTAAGTTTGGGTGAGTGCTAAGAAATCTATATTAGTTTCAGTTCTGTGTATTGTGGAAGCAAATCTGATTACCCTTTGTTTGTTTCGAAAACAAGCTTCAGAAATTTTAACCAATTTTGAATTCGGATTTTCAAATTTGAATCCATCTGCTCGTATCTGACGCAGACAGAGGTCCACGAGTAGGAACTTTAAATTATGACCGTCCTCTACATTAACTGTTGCGATATTAACTTGTGAAACTTGCCATACTATAATGACTGTAAACATAAACCGTATTAGTGATTACCTCCATAAATATTCCTATTTGAATGGAAACTTCTTTTCTTATCAAAAAAGCGAATGTACTGAAATGTTAGAAAATTTCATTCTTTCCTTTAACTTACATCTGAACAACACTAATATGGTTTGTGGATCTTATTAAGGCTTAAGAGACCCAGTATATTTAAAACATTAGCTTTTTGGTGAAATACATCAATTACTTGATACTTATTTAACTAATCGAAAGCTGATTATAAACGTAAACAACAGAGAAAAATGTTTTATTACGATTTATTTGATGCCATTCAAATAGTATTTCTTAAAATATTACAGGGTCGTTTTTCTTAAAATATTACGAGGTAAAAACTATTGTTTTAAAAAAACACAGATTAAAAATCAAAATCATCCTTATATTTATACTATGAAATTTCACTCTGTTCTTTAAAATAACCGACAGAATATGAACCTATTAATAGAGAAAATATGGTCCGAGTTGGAAGGCGCATGTAGTTTGTTGGTATGCTTGTGTTCGGTGATTAATTTTTTGTTTGCTTAACAAAAAATTGAGTTTCTGCGAGAAAAAACCGTGCTAGTCTCTCTTGAGGCCGACTAACTCAGTCAAGTTGGGAAAAAAGGCCAATAAAATTCGTATCGTCATCGACAGGAATCGAACTCAGGTCTTTTCCATCCAGTGAGGGAAGGACGGTGAATCTACCAACTGTGCTGCCTACGACAGCATAGTTGGAGTACATGACCTTCAGAAAGTGGGACTGTACAGCCCAGAGCCCTTTCCTCAATTCTATAGAGAACCCCCACGATTAATTGAAACTTCGGTTGAGGGAGACTGTCCAAAAAACAGAGCAAAACTTGTTGCCGATTTGAAGGCCCATTGGCAGAACATATTGGAGGAATTTTACAAAAAGTGCTCTTTGGAGACTGAAGGCTTAAAGTTTTAGCACATCTTATTAGTATTCCTGTAAATGAAGGCTATTTGTTGATATGCAAGTGCATATACATCAATTGCAGAGTGGTATATATTTATATATAAACATTTAAATTTACAGATTTACAAAATTTACTTATATACTTTTGAATTTACAAATATTGTACAACTGTAATAATTAAAATTTATATAATTACTGAAGTATTTCTAAATTTAACCTTTATTTTAATGCAAGATCGATATTACCAAGCTTGCATGTCCTCTTAATCGGAACTCTTATTGTCACATCATTTGTTCATCAGATTTTGCAAATGTCCGTTAAATCTAGTAAAGTATTAAATCATTCTAAGACTTTTTAAACCCGAAATGTATTTGTATATGTTTTCCTGAATTTCCTTTTTATACTTCTTGTCCTCTGCGTACATATAGAGGTGGATCCTCATATCACTGACGGCTGATAATGCATTTGTTGGAAACATTCCTTTTATAACAGTGATTTTGGAAAGGATGAAATGGGGTGACAAGTGAGTATTAAGAGAATCTCTGCTGTTCATTTTGGGCACTTTAGTGATATTTAACGTTGATGGTGCAACAAGCTTCACCCTGAATATAAGGAGAGAGGGCGATTTGAAATTTGTGGTAGTTCTCAATAGTTGTTTTCAATAAGTTTGTTGAGTCATTATCAAAAGCAGATTGAATATCAATAAACATCATATCTAATTTTTACCTTTAATTATCTAATTTAAACCTTAAAATCTTCTAATTAAAATCTTAGCCTAATGAAATTTAATTAAATTTTAATTATTATTTTTTTATTTTTTACCCGGTCATCAAAACATCACCTATTTTTAAAATGTTGACTTACATTGGTCTAGTAATGTCATAAAAAAAAATCAAAGAAAATATTTCTGGCCACACCTTATTCCAGCTTCTTTGTATTGTTTGAACTGGAACGTTATTCCAGGCATCAGCGACATTGAAAATTGCGTCTTTTATAGTGTAGCTTTTCCAAAACTCTTATCACATCTAATTTATTTTCTGCCGAAACAAGTTTTTGAATGAACGTTTTACGATTACGACGTTTCAAGTCTCTCAATCACGTCTTGGTGCATCGGTTGAATGAGAGATGTCGTTTTTGCTGGCAGAAAGTGGCATGATGTTTTGCCATCATCGCTTTTTAAATCACATACGGGTATTCAATGAGTAGGCGCATTGTTCATCAGTAGAATTGCGTATTGTGGTAAAGGTTTTGATGCCAAATGTGATCTTAAAAATGGTACAAATATTTTATGAAACCAATCATGAAATATATCTTGGCTCATCCACGCGTTCTTTTGGGAGAAATATTTAACTGGCAAAGCATTTAAATTAATATTTTTAAATGATCTAGGCTTTTTGGTTTTCTTATATCAACCAAAGGCAATTTATGACTACTGCTTGCATTATCACATACCATTATAATGATGCGATCTTTTATCGCGATGCCATATGTCCGGTCATTAGGCCAGTGTCTTTTGAGATAGTGCCTTCCATTTCAGGCCGGTCTCATCGCAGTTGTATATTTGGTCTTTAACCGAACTTCGATCAGCTATTTCCTTCTGTAGTTTTTTACGATAAATAGAAATTGCTGTGCTATCTGCACTTAGCTTCTCACACTGGATCGACAACTTTCGAATACCATGGAGAAAATTAAATTTTTCCAACCATCCGATGCTAGTCTTGAATGAAGGATCTCCGCCTAGTTTTTTTTTATTGATTTCAATGATGTTTTCGATTATTATATGTCTCGGCATTGGCTTACTTTAATCCTTCCAAAGTAACAGGACAATATAATAAAAGCACTTATGCCACTCACCTCAATTACTCCCATTCGAATTGGGGAACACTGCTTATGAGATTCAAGCAAGAGAACATTGCCCTGTGACATACGAGAGTGCGCGTAACATTGGAGTTTTTTTTGGAATTCCTCTAATTTATGGTAAAGGATAGGATGGTAGGTTATTTCACAATTTACAAGTATTATTATATAAAATTGACATTAGCACTAACAGATTTTTTTATACTTTTTCTCTACTTTCTGTTTATAATTTATTATTAAAATCTTTTAGTTACCCAATTACATATACTGCTGGCTACTTTATTAGGACCACTAGCTAACAGCGTGATAGACTGCCGTTGATCTGAATTATTGATACAAAATATCATACCATGAAGTCATTTTGAAGAATAACAAGAGGAATATTGGACCATTCGTATAAAAAAAATTATCCTGAATTCCAGAAGTGATGTGAATAGGGGGATTGTGTCAAGGACGCGCCTTTCCAGTTCATTCTACACATACAGTGATGGATCCGGACGTCAGTGCAACTAAAAGTAATTAATTAATATTTGTATGAAATAAATATAATTTCATGAAACAAACATTATTTTCTAATTAATATAAAAATAAAATAAATATTATTTCATACAAATATTAGTTAAGATGAAAAGTAGGATTTTTGATAGCTCTCTAGAATGAATTCGTCACTTAATGAACACTTTAAAGCTACATCACACCAATTAATCTTGCATTTAATAACAGTCTTCACATAAGTGCTGGTGTCGCTAGTGTCGGTGTTAGTACGGTTGACGTTTTAGTGTGCTGCACTTCATTTAATATCCTAGTGTATTAATTTAATATCCTAGTGTATTCATTTTGCTTTATTTAATTCAGTTGTTGTCGAGAAATTGTCCGTAAGTCATTCCCTAACTGGCTATAAATTTTAATACATTTTGTAAAGTATTAATATTAGTTTATTACCGTTGTAATATTGTTAGGCCTAACTCAGGAATCGCTGACTGCCTCGTTTAACGGTTATTCCTGTATCGTTTAACGATCTGTTATTACAATTCGTTATCAGCTCTACTCGATCCAGAATGGCTGATTTTAGCGCACCTCTTGCTTGCTGCATATGTCTGATGACTTCATAATTAAATGCGTTACTTGTCACCAAAATTATTTCAATAAGCCTAATTGTACTTCCACCGATATTAACAGATTGAACAAAACTTGAAAACGCGAGTTTGAATGTGACACTTGTAGGCAACAAACAGGAAAAAATGAAGAATTACTGAATCTTGGCACTTGTGAAGATTCTTGCGAAGAACACGTCAACGCTCTTGAACAAAACACAAGAGTAACCCTCTTGCAGACCGACCTAGGAAATGACATCTTAAGCATCCGGAAGGATCAATTCTTGAAACCTTGGGATGCGATATTTGCTTGGAAGTCTGCGTGTACTCTGAAGGGTGTTCTGCTAGACAAAGGAACAATCATAACCTGACTGAAAGGCAGGAAGAAAACCTTAAAAAATTTGTTTCGCTTGCGGAATTAAGAGACATCCTTGCAGACTGCATCAGCCCCCTTTTCATGCAGATTACAGAATACGGTGAAAATCTCTCAAGCAATTTCATCCCTCTACATAAAATGCTACAGGAAGGGAATTTTCTTTTTAAGAAGCAAAAAAAAAAAAGAATACTGCACACTCTTAAACATCCGGAGGAAAAATTGGGTTGTTTTGAATCCGTTCTCACTGCACAATGTGCCTCAGCATTCCCATTAACCAAGGCACTGTGCTTTACGAGGCAACCGTGTCCTCTACAAACCAAAGATAGTCTTGATCAAATTATCGCAGGTGATGGCAACCACTTGAGTCTAGAACAAAAAGACCATTGCGATGCAGGATAAATTAACCATGAATCGGCACTCCCGTGATCCCAAAGCATAAATCCTTCATATGCGCGGATTACAGCCATGCAAATGACCGATGCAAAAGAATGCCACAATGCCACAAAATGAAGTAACTAAAAGCACAGAGCAGGTTCCTCAAGCAAGACCGTCAAACAGGACTGAACAGGACATCCCTCAATACTGAGAGATCATAAACTCGTTGGAAAGAAAACAATAAGGATAGTGCCGCTCCAGCCCAGGCTCTGCATCCCACCCTAGCATACAACGTTACCGCTGTTCAAACGAGAAGTAAAGTGTTTGTGTCACGACTAAATCCGTCCACGAAGGGATCGGATATCAAGTCCCTGTTTACTTTGGTATATGGGGTACAAGTGGAAGTAAGAGCCTTGAAGACGAGACATCCAACTTATGCGCCTTTCATCATTACATCTGCCCCTGACAAACAACGTATTCTAGACCTCGAGCGATGGCCCCAAGGAACCCTGGTCAAGCCTATTTGGACAAAAAATTATCAATCTCCTACTGCCAGAAGCATGAGCAGCCCATCTGTATAGAAACCAGCAGAGACACTTGTACAACCATTGACTACATATCAGTCAAATTGTTTGCGCAAAATGTCAGAAGCCTTGTTAACAAACTTGAGAGATGAGTTGAGTTGGATCTTATTTGCATTACTGAATTAAGGCTCCTTGAAGGGAACCACCTAGAAATAATCGCCCAACCGATGCAATGCTCTAGTAAACTCGAAAGGCACCAGGAGAGGTGGGGGTGTAGCCATACTCCATAAAGATGCCTTTTTGAAGACGTGGTTTATCTGTATCCTTGATTCTAGAACTCCTACAGTTATCATAGGAGATTTTAACATGCCACTGCCAAGGCAGCAAGATGCGGGAAGGGACCTTGATTCTATCCTTCATACGGTTGGGCTCATACAACTTGTAGATACCCCAACTAGAGGTGATAATACCTTAGATTTACTCTCTCATAATTTGGACACCATGTATATCATGTCACCCTTCTTTAGGTTCCAGTCCACCCACATCCCGATCGCCTTCAAATTCTCCCTCGTCGAAACGATAGATGCAACTTACACTCCCGAAATCTAAATGGCAAATAAAGGCAAAAGCAATCTTTTCAGTTAAGTATCTCAAACATCAAATAATTCTTAAACACCTAACAGAGTTTAACTGGAAGAATCTATATACCCTCCTTCCGAGGGAAGCTTTATCCTGCTTAGGTGAAAAACTCAGACAATAAGCGCAGGCCGGGGCATCCAAAGAAGTTGGGATTACATCAAGAACGTCCCCATAGTTGAATTCTGACCTGAAACTCGATATTTATCGCAAGCAAAAGGCCTACGGACGATGGAAAAGGACGAATAATGAACAAGATTTCATCATATATAAAAGGGAAAGTGCTTTATTTTTAAAACAAAAAGAATGGCTAACAAGGAGATGATTATTGACAGGATGGGGCTCTCAAAAATAATACACGCGTTTACAATGAAAGAGAAGACCTTCAGGGAATGGCAAAATTGGCCATCCAGCAGCCGAATCAGTCCGTCTTTGCACTGCTAGGACACCCGAGCTAACACGTAGTCTCTAATTTTGCTATCAGGAGAGACCATCTGATCGAGATCATAAAAAAGCTACCGCTAAAGTCAGTGGTAGGTCCATACTGGTTTGCACTGTTCATTTTGCAAACATGCAGCGTTTACATTGTTGATATTCTGGTGCATATTTTAATACAATCATCATTAGAGCAGATCCCCCAGAAATCTGGAACACGTAGTTTGTGCGCCCAGTACCAAAATGTAAGCATCCGAAAAGACCGCAGGGGTACAGGCCAATCGCCATCAGCTGTGGATGTAGTAGTAGTAGTAGTAGTAGTAGTGGCATGTGATGCAAGAAAGCAAGTGTATGAGCTTATGCAGCATCAGATAAAAAAAAAAAAAATCACACCATTCCCTCCAAATGCCTGTCCAGTTCCTCCTTAAATTTATTCAACCTATCAATTTCCACAACGACAAATGGAAGTTTGTTCCAGCAATTAACCACCCGCTTTTAAAGGCAAATTTCCGCACATCTATTCTACATCTGTCTTTTCTTAATTTGAATTTATGCCCCCTTAGGTTCGTAATCTGAACAAGGGGAAGGAGCCCATTAGAATTCAGCGTGCTCAACCCATTCAAGGCCTTATACACTTCAATCAGATCACCGCGCAGGTGCCTAGTCTCCAGCCACTGCAATTTGCAGAACTTAAGCCTCTCTTGGTAAGAGGATCCCTTCATTCCCCTCACCAATCTTGTTGCCCTTCTCTGTACACGCTCAAGTAAATCTACATCCTTCCTAAAATGAGGCCTCCAGACCTGTACGCAGTACTCAAGGCGTGGCCTGACCATTGCCTTATACAGAGGGATAATCACCTCCTTTTCCCTGCTAGCAAAATTCCTATATATCATTGACAAAACCCCATTACTCCTAGGTCTTTTTCATTTTCTACCACCTTAAGTGTAGTACCACACAGTTGGTACGTATCTCTGGGGTTACTTCTACCATATGCAGTACTTTGCATTTGTCAAGGTTAAACTTCAGTTGCCACTTCTTAGCCCATCTGCCCAAATTATCTAGTTCCTGTTGCAGTAGCACACTGCTATTACTGTCATTAACAACCCTGTCAACCTTTGTATCATCTGCAAACTTCGACATTAAGCCTGATATACCTTCATCAATATCATTGATAAATATACAAAACAACAGTGGACCTAACACCGAACCCTGTGGGACTCCACTAATAACATTAGTCCAAGAAGATCAGCACCCATTGATTACCAACCTCTGTCTTCTCCCACTTAACCATCCTTTTATCCATTGTAGCAACTTACCCTTAATACCATTCTGCTCCAATTTGTACAATAGTCTTCCATGCGCAACAGTGTCAAAAGCTTTCCTGAAATCCAAATATATGATATCAAAATTATTTTTTGCATCCAGTTCCTTTGTAACCACATCATAATATCCTATCAAATTTGTCAGACCAGACTTTCCCTTAACAAATCCATGCTGTGTCTGAATTATCGCTGCAGTCTTTTCTAGATGATCATGCAATGCATCTTTAACCAGTGACTCCCTTATTTTACCCGGAACAGAAGTTAAACTAACTTGTCTGTAATTACTTGTGTCACCCTTCGATCCCCCTTTGTGAATTGGGGATACATTTGCACATCTCCAGTCCGTGGGAACCTCCCCTGAGTCCAAGGACGCTCTCATAATTATGGCTAAGGGTTTGCTTAGTTGCTTTGCCGCCTCCTTTAATATAACTGGATAGATCCCATCCATCCCAGGCGCTTTTCTTATGTTTAACTTCAACAATTTCTCCTCCACTTTGCTTTCAGTTATTCCAAAATCATTAAGTATCCTACTACAATTTGATAACCTTCTGCCTTTTTCAAACCTCAATAATTCCTCTTGTGTGAATGTAGATGCAAAATACTCATTCAGTTTGTTTGCTATCTGAGCAGGATGATCAACAGTCGAACCATCGATGTCAAGTGGACCAATCAGATTCATCCCCTTCCTTTTAGAGTTTATATAAGTAAAGAAATCCTTGCTGTTTTTCTTAGCATCTTTTGCCAAGGATTTCTCGTAATCTGCCTTCGCCTGCCTAACCTCCTTTGTCACCTGACTACATACTAGCTTATATCTGCCATAGGCTTCTGAGTCGCTTGATAATTTATATGCATCCCATGCATTTTTCTTCTCTGTTACGAGTCTCATTAGTTCATTAGATAACCATTTAGGCCTAAACCTTGAACAATATTTCTTAATAGGTATGAAACTTTTAGTAGCTTCCACGATTAATTCAACGAATGCTTCCCAATTAGAATTTACTGTTGGTAACATCGTCAGTTTATCCCACTGTACAGAATTTAAAAACTGTCGGAGACCACTGTACTCACCTTTACGAAAGCAAAAACCCTTTCCTTTACTCCTGATGGTAATTAAATCTTTAAGTAAATCCCACGTCAGTACACTGTGATCACTGCTACCTAGTGGTTCCTTTATCTGCAAATTCTTAATACACGAATGATCACTGCTGATAACCAGATCAAGAGTATTACTTTCTCTGGTTGCCTCTCGAACATGCTGCTGCAGAAAACAATCATCCAATAAATCCACAAAAGTCTGACTAGTGTGTGAGTGACCAACCCACAAGTTCCAGTTAATATCTGGTAAGTTAAAATCCCCCATTATAAGACATTCCGATTTACTAGCCCACTCTATTTCTCTGTACAATTGTTCATTGTACTCATTCGAGTCATTAGGCCTATAACACACTCCTACTCTTATTTTTGCTTTCGCAGTGCTTATGTCACACCAAACTGACTCAACAGTGCACTGTTCATCTATATCAACTGGATGCACTTCTTTTGATTTTATGTTTTTCTTAATTAACAACATAACACCTCCTCCCTTTCTATCCTGTCTGTCCTTTCTGTACACATTGTACTCCCCAAATTCCAGTTCAGCATTCCTTATATCTGTGTGACACCACGTCTCTGCTATCCCAACAATATCCGCCTTTGATGTCTTGACCAACACTTCAAATTCATCAAATTTATTTACTATACTTCTAGCATTGGTATACATGCAAGCATACATGCTCCTATTCCTATTCTTAGTTACCCTAACACATCTCATATTCCCACCTATTTCAGGATGACTGCCATCCGTCCCTGAAATCCCCAACACTCCACGCTCCAGGTCGCTACTTATTCTAATAGATGTTGTGCAAGAATCACCTTCACCTCTGCCTACGGCTACTGTTAAACTATTAGTCCTTGTATTCCCCCAAGCTAGCAGTTTTCCGACCCACCTAACACTGCCTCGATAGCATCAGCAAATATTCTTGCACCCTTTGTATTTAAGTGTATCCCATTCCTATAGAAGCGGTCTCTCCTGTTAACAAGTACAGTCCAGGCTGAAAAAAATTCTACCCCTTGAGCCTTGCACATTCTTTCCAGGGCCGAATTGATCGACAAGGCTCTCATCATATACTCCCTTCAACGTGTCTGAGCAGAATTGCAGACACTTTCAAATTCAACCCTAATTCTCGGCTTTAGTCTAAAACCCTTCGAGAAGGCTATTAAACTTAACACACTTACAGAACATTGTTTCAACCACAGGCTTCCCTTTCTCCACACAGTAATCAAAGGCAGGTCTACTAGTACCAACCTGCTTGACACAAAAGAATACAAATAACCGTCTGCGGCGCAGGGCAACTTGGTGTCGTCTTCTTCAATGTAAAAGCAGCATATGACCGTGTCAGTATTGACGCATTAATACATATCTTGGAGAACTATTTCAAAGTTATTGGTAATGCTCTACGAATTTTACAAGCAATTCTAAAACCTAGACAGCTTCTAGCCACTCATCAAAAGTTTGTCCGCTAGTGACCAGGGTAGTACCATAGGGAGGTGTCCTTTTCCCCTTACTGTTCGCTGCAACCCTTGAACTCTTCTTGCATCACAACGGGACTTTGTCTTATGCGGACAACATTAAATTCTACATAAGATCATCTAACCCTAATCAAGAAGATATCATCGATTAACTGGCCAATCAACAAAATTCAACTAGAAATGTATCTAGATTCAATCAGTTCAGAAATGTATCAAGATTCAATCAGTCTAGAACTTAATCATGCTAAATCAGTTCGAATAACCTTTCCAAACAAAAGCTTAATGAACAACAGACAAATCTGTATCGTAGAGGAATTTATAGCAAAAATCATCTAACATAAGAAGGCTTAACTTGGGATGAGGGCCTCACATTTCAGCAGAATCTAAGCGCCACCAAAACGAAGACCTATGCAGCAATGTTGCTGCAACGTCAAGAGATCACAGGAATACATGATCCCCAGTTTATCATCCGATATGTCCAACACTACCTTTATCCTATTCCATTATATTCCTCCGTCATCAGGTTCTCAGCCCCTAAAACCCACTTCATCAAATTTCTTGGGCTAGAGTACTGGATCCTTAAATGTCTTAATAAAATAACAGAGAAACAGTATATCATCTCTAGATCTGTGCTCTAGTCGAATGTCAGGATGAGAATGTGCTCCTGAGCTTACTCCTGTCTGTGTCGCCTTTTTTGCAATTTCTTATTCCAATGATGTTTTCCCTTCAGCTTCGAAATTTTCTCATATCCAGCCACTTCCTAAAAAGAGTGACAAATCCCTCCAATCCAATTATCGTCCCGTTATATTTACTTCTACTCTTTCTAAAGTAATGGAGAAATCTATTAACCGGCAGGTCCTAAATTATCAATAAACCTTCCATCTGATCAAAGAATTCCCAGTATGGATTCTGTCAGAGTCCATCCACTCCACTGGTGATATACTGGCGTATGTTACCGTCTATGGGTAAATTCAACAGAAAAGTTTGTTGAAGCTCAAGCAGTTGCTCTTGACATTTCAAAGGCTTTTGTCCGTGTTTGTCATAAATGTCTTCAAATAACTCTCCATCTCATGGATTGTCGACTGTTCATTGTAATTGGGTACTCAGGTTTTTCTCTGACCACTCACTAGTGGTGATGGTTGACGGCTCTCTGCCTTAAACTTCTTCACTAACGCCGATGTTCCCCAAGGTTCAGTTCTTTCTCCAACTCTTTTATATCTTGTATATTAATGACCTTCTTCCATTGACAGAAAATCCTATCTATATTTTTGCTGATGATTGCAGATTGCATTCCACCTTCTAGTTTGAGAAACCTTGCCCTGCACAAACAACTTCAACTTCTCGAATATCCACTACCAACTTCCTAAATGCTGACTGGGTAATTATTCAGTGGGGAATAGATAACTTAGTTGATTTCAAGCCTTTTAAACTCATACCTGTCTTATCTTTTGTCTCTCTTATAATTCGCAAAAAGGATGCTTATCTTCGATGATACTGATATTTCTAGGCAAGGTCACATATCTCTATTACGGATTACTCTGACTTCTAATCTCTCTCTCTTGGCATAGCACATTACAAATATGCTTCCCCTGCATCGACAATACTGTATCGCTCTTGGCGTTATATTTATTCCAAACAGATATTCACTGCACAAATCGCAAATCCATCCTTCCATGGAATATTAATCTCACATCTCGGGCGGTTCCCCGCACAAAGTTTGCTACTTGCATCCAGGTTAGGTTCTTTTCAATCGCACTATATATCATCTCCCTCTACTGTCCGCCTTCCAGGGATATAGATGACTTCCTCAGATATATTGAGTTTGCCAATGACCTTCTTAACTCTAACAGTATACTAATAACAGCAGACGTTAATGCCAAATCCCCATTATGGTTCTCAACTTCCTTGGATGCACGTGGGCGACTTCTAGAGGAATTAATTCTGAACAGAAATTTAACCATCCATAACCTACCCAACAATCTTCCGACATATTGTAGCACCACTGGACAATCTAATATTGATGTCACACTAACCACCAATGAATTACGGACATGCGTCTGGGATTGGGTCACAATACCTAACTGGACGATAAGTGACCATCGGGTCATCTATTTTCACATTGGGACCAGGCGCCTGCCGACAACTACTAAGGAAAGAGTGACAGAATTAGTAAGGTTTCCCTTAAGAACAGTCGACTGGGATGCCTTCGACTTCTCCATCAATAGAGACTTTCCAACACATGACCCTCTCCAATATGAAGAAGCAACACAAGAAGAATACAGTGAAGTAATACAAACAGCAATTACCAGAGCCTCGTATAGAGCAACAAGGAAGAAAATCCCATGCAACAGACCTTGTGCATGGTGGAACATGGAACTTATGACACTAAGGAGGGAAGTCCACCGCGCACGAAAGCAGTATCAGAACCGACGAAACTGACCAGCAGCAGACGTCGAAAGGCTACACAGGGAATACTTGAATAAAAAGAATGCGTACACCAAGGCAATAGCAACTATAAAGCAAGAAACCTGGGCTACATTCGTCCTAGAATCTGGAAATTCAAACCCCTGGGGGTTACTGTATAAAATAACACTGAGAAAAACCTTCACAACAGATATCTCTGGCACTGTCCTGGCTGATCAAAATGAAATCACCAACTGGACTGACTCTGTCAGTGCCATCATAAATAAGCTCTTCCCAGTCGACAACCCTCAGAATGACTTGCCGGAACACAATAGTATCCGGAAGAAGAATGCCGAATATATAACACAGACCCAAGCTGAACCCTTCACCAGTCTGGAATTGAACCAGGTCCTCAAAAAAGTAAATACCAAAAAGTGCCCGGGACTGGATTTAATTGAATATGCCTTCATCATTAGATTTCACAAATTAAATCCAGAACATCTTCTATTATTGTACAATAAATGCCTCCAAAAATCAAAGTTCCCCCACCCGTGGAAGGCTGCACTTCTGCGCCTATTACCAAAACCAAATAAACCAATAACGAACCCTCGTTCGTACAGACCAATTGCCCTACTGGCAAACCTGGGCAAGACCTTGGAAAGACTAATGGCCATCCGAATCACGAATCTCTTTCTCTCCAAAGGTATAATTTCACCAGCCCAATATGGATTCACCCAGGGCAGATCATGTGAAGATGCCCTCTCTGATTTGATCCTACATCTGGAAACTTCGCAATCCAAATATGAACTCGCTCTGTTTATTGACTTCGAGGGGGCCTTCGATAATGTATGGTGGGAAAGTGCACTGGAACGTCTTCGCACAGCAGAATGTCCAAACAATCTTTACTGGCTGTTCAGAAGCTACTTCTCACAACGTACAATAGTAGTTAAGTTAAAATATCGCCATGTCCTTAAACCCATCCACCGTAGGTGTCCCCAGGGCTCTGTCCTGGGGCCCTTGGTGTGGAATATGATGCTCCAGAGCTGGCTCAGTAACAGTTTTGAAAAAACAAAAATCATATCATTCGCCGACGACCTCACCATCGTGGTCGCTGGTCATTCCAGAGCAGCCCTCGAATTCACAGCACAGCGAGTACTCAATCATCTCTCTGCCTGGACAATCAACAATCAAAAAATTGCAAATTAACCCTGCCAAAACTAAGATGATGGTGTTTAAAAACCGACTCGACTTACGAAGGCCTCCCCAAGTCAAAATCAATGGAACCCAGCTGACCTTCATAGAACAGACAAAAGTCCTGGGAGTAGTAATAGACAACCGCCTGTCTTTCTTCCTCCATCTACAGCATCTGAGTTCCAAGACCAAAAAGTTCTCCGCCGCAATTATACGGATCTCAAGAAGTGAGTGGAGACTATCAAAACGAACCCTTCTTCTTTATTATAAAGCTGTCTTTCTCCCAATAGTAACCTATGCCACCGGGGTCTGGTTTCACAGAGTTCCCATCATTAAGATGAAAGAAAAGCTAAACTCTATACAAAGAGCTATGTTACTGGCGACCCATCGAATCTGCCGTACAGTGTCTACAGCAGCTCTCCAAGTTATAGCAGGCACCCTCCCACTCGACCTTTACACAATCTACAAGGGGCTATTCTATCGAATTAAAAAAGGTATTCCGGCAACAATCCTGGATATAGAACTCTCAATAACTACGGATATAAAGCAGGCGAAATCTCGATGTCTCAATAAACTCTTCAGTGTATGGCAGACCAGATGGGATTCTTCTACTGTAGGGGTTGTAACTCGGAGTTTTCTTCCGGAGGTAACCTTTGCAACCACTAAAAATAACGCCCGATGGTTCTCCCTCAGCCTCGAATCTTCCTTTCTCATTACCGGACACGGTTCTATAAATGAGAAACTGCATACACTGGGACTCATCGACACTCCCTACTGCTTTTGTGGACAAAGTGAAAGTTGGAAACACTTGCTTCTGGAGTGTGTACATTACAACGACACCAGAAACCGTCTCCAGAATAAGATCCAGGACTTCCCACCTGCAGATCTGCATCAACTGATATGTACCCAGAACAACCTCGAAGCCTTCCAGACCTTTGCAGCTGAGGTATTTGCCTGGAGGAGGACACTGATCGCCAATCACCGACGTGGAAATGCCGATCATTAACAATTCCACTGCCAACTGAAAATCACTCCTTCTACTGACTGTTCTTTTTTTTTTCTTCTTTTTTTTTCTAACTTCTGTTCTGCACTGTTTCCGGGTCCTACCCTAGAACTAGGAGCAGCCTTGGCTCACCTTTTCTTCTTTCTCACTCTGTGCAGGATAGATAACCACTCTCCCATTTTTTTTTCTCATTCTCTCTCTGCTGGCACCTGACTTACATCTTCTTCTTCACTGTAGCCAGAGTGTGGGATTAAAATTATTTATTTATTCTTTAATTATTTTTATTTATTATTATTATTTATTTTATTTTTTTTTTCGTTTACTTAGCGTCATTTTTTTTTTTTTTACTCGCACTCTGTTCTGACACCTGGGATTTGGGCTGTCATTGGTGCCAGACAACGAATTATATTGGGAATCAAACTGTTAGATAAGAAGAGAAACACATGGATTAGGCAGCAAACTCAAGTAAAGGACATTCTTATCAAAACTAAAGAACTAAAATGGTCTTGGGCAGGACACGTAGCTCGAAGACATGATGACAGATGGTCTAAGAAAATAACAGAATGGTACCCAAGAGGAGCTAGAAGAAAACCTGGAAGACAAAGGCGGAGATGGATAGATGAAATTCATGAGTTTTTGGGTAGTAAATGGATGGCCAGTGCTCAGAACAAAAGGAACTGGAAAGTTGCTGGAGAGGCCTTCATCCTGCAGTGGATTGAAAATACCTGAAGATGATGGTGCGACAACTCTCTCTTTCTTTCTTTTTTTTTTTTTTTTTTATCACAGGGAATTTATTTATTTATTTTATTTTTTATTATTATTTTTTTATTTAATATATTTTCTTTTTCACCACAGAGAATTATTATAATTATTTATTTTTTATTTTTTTATTTTATTGTTTTTAGTTATTATTATTATTTATTTTTTTTTTTTTTTTTTTTTTGCACCACGGGAAATATATTTTGTTTTTGTTTTTAGTTTATTTATTTATTTACTTTTTATTTATTATTTTTCCCTCTCTGGAGTGGGTCCCCAGAGAAATCTGGCCCACCTTTTGGTGGTTAAGGTGGTTCAGATTCTCATATCGAGAGGGTACGTGCTGCATTGGGACTGGCCCACCTTCCCGTGGTGTGGACGAGTAACCAGAATCATCTGTCCAGGTGACTGATGCTTCTGGGTAGCCAAGAGGCCAGAACAGAACAACAGAACACACACATAATACACACAAACCTACATCACACACA
The DNA here is from genome assembly GCF_048544385.1 of Mastigoproctus giganteus. NCBI lineage: Eukaryota > Metazoa > Arthropoda > Arachnida > Uropygi > Thelyphonidae > Mastigoproctus > Mastigoproctus giganteus. Next base: position 203,202,952 of record NC_143577.1, read on the forward strand.
TATCTGGCCCGTTTGTAGTGATACTGTTCTTCGCAGAGATACGAGGCGGAGATGAACTCACGTTCTAGGAGCCGCCCTTTACAAAAACACATGTCCACATGTCCCCGAAAACCTCTCTGAGGCTTCTAAATTCATTCAAAAGAAGGTAGGTTAATTTACGACTCATCTCTAACGGAGTCTCGTTCTGCTGCAAGTCTTTTATAAAATAAATCGCTGGGCACTGTTCTTTTGAATTGGCTTCTAAAATTCAAAATAGAACAAGCCACAAAATGTCTAACAAAGAAACAATTGAAACAAACTGAAAAGGTGAAATATTTTGGTGGGATTTTCATAATATTTTTTAAAAGGGCTGCTTTATTCAAATGTATTTTAGAATTGTGTTAAATTTGTAATTAGTTCTATGAACCTGTAATACTTTCAATGTCTAGTATTATAATTACGTCCGGGTAAATAACCCACGTCTTTGGAATCTCGATATCAGAATATTTAAATTGGATTCCGCTCAAGAAGTTGTTTGAAACCTTGAACCCTTTCGATGGTATTAATTCAATGCATAACACGAATATTGAGAAGAAATAATTAACTAAATCAAACAAAAGATTAAAAAAAATCATTAAGTAGAATTAAGGCTGAATTAATGCTGAATTAACAGGCTAATCATATGTACAAAAGCTGAAAAAGGAAAAGAGGGGAAGGTAATAGAGATAAAAATTATAAAATTAAATTCAAAATTTAAAAAAAAATTAAAATCAAAAATTAGTACATAGATCAGGTATTTCTACATCTGATCATGTACCAAATACTGTGTTTCTATGCAAACTCATGTTGATGGAGAAGCTATTAAAATGAAATAGATATGAAAAAAAAAATAAAAAATTAATCTCCAGAAACATGAGTAAGGTAACCCCAACACAGTGTGTTTAGATTAATAAAGTGAGTCGAAAGTATGTAAGAACGCAGTGTGTTTAAGTCGAAAGTATGTAAGTTAAAAGTAACAAAAAAAATAATAATAATAAATAACAAGGTAGCGGTAAAGAAAAAGGAAGTAATGCATGGTAAGGGAGGGAAAAGAAATTAAAAATATAGAGGCGAAGATAGTGAGAATAAGAAAAGTGAGAATGTCTGAATCACCCTCGTATTACATTAATAGTTCAACGGACGGAAGAACGAAGAGCAGAAAGTATAAAGCCGGGTGTGAAAGTACCCAACCTCATAGAGAGGGCCTTGGCTGTGAGTTTTAGTAGAAGTAGAAATTAATACCGCTAGCTTGTAGTGTATATTTTGAGTGATAGATATATAAAATATATGATATAAAATATAAAATATCGGGAGAATGACTAATGAAAGAAGAAAAATTAAATACCTGTGATATTTGGCAGCAGCAAGTTAGGTGGAATATAATAAAATCAAAAAATGAAGATACAATTATGCGAACATGATTAATAAGAATGGAATGTAAACAGAGGGAGAACTATGACAACGACGGTGGAGTTGCTCAGAAGAGAAGAACTATGGGAGCCCTCTGTTGTCAAAGTAAAATAGAGAAAATAAGATTGATCAACTGGTATTATTAATAAAATAGAACAAATGAAAAGAAAAACTTAGAGAGTGAAAGAACACGAACATCGTTCTGATAGAAGTCATAAGGTGTGATCACTTTCCAAGCAGTGGAAATACCACCATTCAAATGTACAACTGTACAGGTATCCAATTAACCCTAATCAAGGTGGAACATGGTGAAACCGAATATTTATTTAATAAAATCAGAGAGATTTTTTATAATAAAACTTAAGAAATTAATTGGAATGTCATTATTGCGAAGTTTGGTATAGAGATCATTTAAAGCACCAGCGAAAAGTGATTGATTGATTGCTGCTAATATTAGCCAAACGGATAATTTGTGTGTAGATTATATTTTTATGAACCTTGATCGAAATGTTCGAGTTCCAATTCGTTAAATAAATAATATTAAAATTAAATTTGCTTCTTTTGTCGAATAATTCTAAATTATGACCGAAGAGGGGGACTGTTTAAAGTAATACTTAAATCAAGAAAATTTGCATGTTGGTTGCCAATGTTTTCTTTATTGAGAGTGAGTTCAGTGGGATTTATGGATTTTGCAATATTTTCAAAATAAATATTGAGAATAAGAATGTCATCAACATAGCGAAATGCAAAAAAATTAAGGTTCGGGTTGTTATGAATATATAGATGATCGTAATAATGAAGAAATAAATTGGATACTATACTAGAAATTTGTGAACCCATGGGAACTCCTATAGATTGTTTAGAAGTGTATTTACCATCGTAAATACGATTATTTGGAATACAAAGCTTGATGTAGTTATTCCAAGTAACCTCATCTGTTGGTATAACGTTTTTGTATTTGAGGAACAATTGATTAAGTACATTGACAATCAAGTGATGTGGTAAGGAGGTAAATAAGTTGGTGAAGTCATAAGTTTCAATACTAAATATGCTGGAATAGGTGTTGGAATTAAAAATTTTAATGATACTGTGGTTATTGTTGATGATCCAAGTGGAAGGGATATTAATAAGAATGGTAGTTAATAATTTGAAAATTTGTTTACTTGGTTGATAACAGCCACTTTTTTTGGCACTAGTGATGAATCTAAAGCCAACTGGATGTTTATGGCATTTGGCTAACATATACAAGAAAGGCAAAGTAGTATTGCGAATTTTAGTATGTAATTTTTTATGCAAGGCTATGATTTTTTGGTGATTGTATTAATGCCGAGATTACAGAGTAAAAAGGTGGAACTGCTTTCTACTTCCTTTTCGAGGGTGGTATAATAAAACTGCTTGCAAAAGATAGCAAATTTATTAGAAGCCTTATCTATAGGGGTGATACTAAATTTTTGTAGTAAATCTGAAATGGCTTTTTTCAGGTTAGAGTACCTGATATGTGAATTATTGTAAAGGAAGTAAGTCTTAGAAATAATTTTTTAATGTCTTGATATGTAACATTTATCCAATTATAAAAAGCTTCGTGGGGTATTCTATATTTATATGCCACTGGTTGCAAAAGTTAAAGATATTAATATATATATCTTTATATATATTATTGAAGTTGGCCTTATGGACGGGTCTGAATTTAAAACTTTTTTCCATGGCAGACTTTAGTGGAACGTTGTTAATAATGTCCAGGTAAGGTGCATATATGGGATCATCACAATGACATGGAAGATCTGAAGCTTGTAAGTTGCCTAAATTGGTAGCCAAGGCCCTCTCTGTGAGGTTGGGTACTTACACACCCGGCATGCCTAGTATCCTTTAAACTCTTTTCCTTCTCTTTACATCTTTATACTTTCTGCTCTTCGTTCTTCCGTCCGTTGAACTATTAGTGTAATGCGAGGGTGATTCGGACATTCTCACTATCTTCGCCTCTATATTTTTAATTTCTTTTCCCTCCATTACCTTGCATTACTTCCTTTTTCTATACCGCTACCTTGTTATTTATTATTATTATTATTTTTTACATACTTTTAACTTACATACTTTCGACTTAAACACATTGCGTTCTTACATACTTTCGACTCAATTTATTAATCTAAACACACTGCGTTGGGGTTACCTTACTTATATTTCTGGAGATTAATTTTTTAATTAAAAAAATTTTTTTTTCATATCTATTTCATTTTAATAGCTTCTCCATCAACATGAGTTTGCATAGAAACAGAGTGTTTGGTACATGATGAGGTGTAGCCCCCTGATGAAATACCTGATCTATGTACCAATTTTTAATTTTTAATTTAATTTTATAATTTTTATCTCTATTACCCTCCTTCTTTTTTCTTTTTGGGCTTTTGTACATATGATTAGCCTGTTAATTCAGCCTTAATTCTACTTAATGATTTTTTTTTTAGGTTCTTAACATTCTTTCTCTCTTATTTTCTTCAACTAGGCCTAGCATTTTGATATAAATAACTTCTCCATCTATATTTGCTTCTATTTCATTTTACTTTCATTTGTAATACTTATTTATATACCTGTATCCTGTTTTGCTGCTTGGCGCATTCAGGTACACGTTCTGTTACTTCTTTTCGTTTTCTTTTTCTTTTTCTTTTCAATTCCACTTCTTCGTTTTCATATTTTATATATATATATATATATATATATATATATATATATAATATAAATATTATATATATATGTAACATTATTGTAAAAGAGTGGTATATACAATACACCCTGTATTGTATTGTATATATGCAATATACAATATAATACAACCAGCAATAATGCCAGGAGTTTTACATTGGCTGGTGGACAATAGCCTTGGGTGGACGAGGCCCACATCGAAGTTCAGGATCAACGCCCCCCCCCCCCCCCCCCGAGGCAACAATATAATCAGTGTCATATTATTTACAGAATATTATGCTTACAATGTATTAATAAAGATATTCATATCTATATTTATATTAATACTTATATTCATATATTCTTGCTTTTCACTTTTTTCGCAACACATTCATAAAGACATCGTACTTTGAACATTATTTACAATATATTGGGCATTATTATGCTGCCTATATGAATGTGAAGTTTGGCTGGCCAAGGTTAGGCTCTTAAGGATCTGTCTTCGGTACCTCCGATCCTTCGCAAACCTACAGAGGTCGCCGTCAATTGATTGGAATGTTGGGAGCATCTCCCTAGGGAGAAAGCGGTCACTGAGCGCTAGTCTGTTATAGTGGGCTGTGAGCGTGGGAGCTAACCTAAATCCGGCTAGAGGGATTCTCCAGCCGTACAGTTCCCAGATGCCTGGCTCCGAGACCATTCCGGTTGTCATTTTGGGGTGAGAACAAGGCTTTTTTCCAATACAAGATCTGGAAGTCGGACAAAATATAGTGAGATCGTCATCGCAGTTGTCCTTTGCTGGCGTGGATGATGTTTATGCCTGATCCAACGAAGGAACCTGAATTCGGCGGAGTACACGCGCTTGACGTTGGCAGGGGCCGCGGTTCCCCAAATTTCCGAGGCATATAATACGACAGAGTATACTGAGATGTTTACGTACCGACGAATCACATCCAGATCCCCAACATGGAGCAGTTGTTGTTTTGTGGTCCAGCGCATTTGACAGAATTTTGCTATAAGCTTGTCAATGTGGGGGTTGAAGCTCAGTTTATAGTCGAAGACGACTCCCAAGTCCGTATGCATCTTGACCACTGGGAAGGGAATGTCGTCTAGAGAAGCTTGGATTTCAGTGGGTTGGCGCTTGAGAGAAAAGACAATTTGGACTGGTTAATCAGGAGGCCAATTGATGGAGATAGGATCTTAAGAAGTGTAACTTTTCATTGATCTTTTTATTAAAGTTTGAGTGATGTTCGCCGGGGTTAAGCTGAGTATATATCTTAATATCAACGGAACAGCAGAGTATGTCTTCTCTCTTTTGCACAAACGGAATAATAACTGCAGTGAATAATGCTCCGGAGAGAACTCCACTTGGGAGAACTCCCGCAGTGACCTTTCTCCAGATTGTGTGTTAATACGCTTGAAGAAGAACGGTTCTGTCAGAGAGCAGGGTTGTGATAAACCACAACATGTCACCTTTTATGCAGAAATAGTTTTCTAGAAGGTGAAGAAGCGAGGGGATACTGATGGAGTCGAAGGCAGCTTCCAGGTCGATGTACGTGACGGCAAGCTCTGCTTTAGCTTCTAGTACATTGAGAATGGTGTTTGTTATGGATGTTAAATTAGTGACTGTGGATCTTCCTGGAGTGGAATAGTGAATCTGTGAGGGTTTGTGAGACATAATTTGATTGGTGATGGTTGAAAGTAATGTCTTCTCCATGATCTTAAAGAGGCTGGAAGAATGAGCGATTGGCCTGAACTGTTTAATGAGGGTTGCTGATTGGCATTTAGGGTGTGGCCTCACAGCATATCTGTTCCAGAGAGGGGGAAAGTAGTGCTGTGTTAAGACAGTTAAAAATTGATAGTAGAGGATCGTTGATAAACGAACTAAGACATTTAATTATGAATTGTGGCACAAAATCGGGTCCTCCAGTTGCAGTGGGCGGCAGTCCATTTATAGCAGTTATAAGCTGCTTCCTTGTGATGCGAACAGTGGCGAGCGTATCAGCAGGAATGTTGTTGACGGGTGCGTTGCCTAGGTACATCGGGACCACAGTGTTTGAGAACTGTGCAATGTGGTCCATCCACAGTTCAAGGTTCAGTGTTTTAAGAATTCCTCTCTGCTGAGAGTCATAAAACGATTTGCCTTTTCGTAGGGTTGCATTTAAATGCTTCTGATATCATAAATCGAGATATTAGAAGTCGTGTCTATAAATGATTGCATTCTGCGAGCGGTACGATGGTTTCTCGGGATGAAAAACTCCAGAGAGAAGAAGAAAGGTGGTACATCCCGTTCGTAAATGAAGCAGACTAAGTCAGCCATGATATGAAAACTCAGAACGCCTTTTTTCTTTCTAAACTTTAATCTCCATTTGGCCTGAAGAAGGCCAAATGGAGATTATGGCCTGATCTGGAGGACATGAAATGCAGCCTTAAGGTTTTAGTAAACTGGCAGTACTCGATCAAGAGCTTTAAAAATTTTGGTTTATAGTTTAACTAGGAACTAGAATTTTAATTTTAATTGTTTAATAGAAATTCAATTTAATTTCAGTTTAACTGAAAATTCTTATTATCAATTAAACTAAAATGTTGTTATGAACAAACACGTGGTTTAAGTTCCCCCTAATTTAAAATATCACGAAATCCTCAACATTTAACTTGAGTCTTACCAGACACCACAGTGTTATTAATAGTGCTGTTAATCAAAAATCTCTTCATCCTGAATCCCCTTTTATATTCCTTGGAGTTATATTAAATGTCAAACTTTCCTTCGAAGAAAATTGTACTAAAATTAGAAAATCCCATTAATAGGGCAACGTAGCTTACAGTGTTAAGCTTAATCCGGTGAAAGTTATAAGTTTGCAGATATTGAGAAAATATTTTTAACATTTGTAAGACTAGATTGAATGTGTGTCATGCTTTTGATGTAATTAACTGTAAATGTTCTTCAGTAGGCTATAAATTAGATTTTTATATGTGTATAAAACGTTGAGTTATATTAAGAGGAATGTAGTTACATGGAAATCACAGCATGGATTTCTTAAAGGGAGATTACACTACTGGAAGATTAAAAGGGATTAGACGATTGGGCATTAAAACAGGATTAGACGATTGAAGGATTGGACACGTTATTAAAATGGATCGGTGAATTATTTGAGAATTTTAACACTTTTAGCTGTTTCGATTCTGTTAATATTTCAATGTGTTGGGACTTTCATTACAGAATCATGACTTTCACCAATTTAATTGACCCCAACTTATAAGAGCCTTCGATATTATGCGGTCCTCTAAATAAAGATGGTAACTAATAACCTGTTTTTTTTTTCTATTTGTAGTTAACACCGAAGTACATTTTTCCATTAAGCTTACAGGCGTTTTAAAGAAACATTTGGATTTCCGAAGAACACAACAAGTTTTTTTTATGGAAACCTCTGGAAAGCCCTTTTTGAATTATCGTCAGACATGCTCAGTTGAGTCAGCAGTTAAACATCACCCCAATATAGAAGTAAGAATGATCATGATCGTAGATGATGTTAAAATGATTCCCCTTATGCGAGACTTAGAGCGGATTTATCGCAATGTGAACTTCCTCACATCCAATGCACACAATTTTTGGAAGACACTCCACTAAGCGAATAGGTATCGCAATCCAACTGGCATGACGGCCAGTATCACGTTGCTCATCTCAGTGATGCATTGACCCTTGCCTTCCTATGTAAGTACGGTGGGGTTTATTTCGATTTGGATGACATTGTGTTTAAGTCATTTCATAAATTTCGAAATTCGCTCTTTAGATTAAATGATGGCCTGTTTTAAAATTCTTATCTTATTTTCCGCACATTTCATCCTTTCATACACAACTGTCTGTGTCATTGAATTTTCCCGATCATACAGACGTGATAATTGGGGATATAATTGGGGAAATCTATGAAATGCCCGTAGTAAGATTAATACATTTAGCTTAGCGACTGTTTCATGTGTACAGTTCGTCATAGGATGTCATATTTTAGTTGTCATCTACATCAGTCCCCTCTCCCTTATATGAAGTAACCATTGCAACTGTACAATACGTAATCTACTGTACTTGTTTGACCTTGTGGTGGTATACAGTGGAGTCAACATAAATTGCATCACTACAAATTTTCTTCTACAACAAGCATTACATTTGAAATAATTGCCTCTGTAGTTCAAATTTTGTACACACTGATGAAAATTATTTATGTATTTTTTTTATAGGAAATAAATTAAAATACACTGCAGGCTGTATGAATTCCATTTTATTTTGACCAATGCTTGAAATTAAAATTTTGTAATGAGATGGAAAAAATATATGAGCAGCAAACAAATAGGTTTGGGACAGCATTAGGTCTTGTATAGCAAATATTAGTACTTTGTTGGCCCACCACTAGCTTCGATTACTGCCTTACCTTCTTGGTATATCCACTGTTTATTTCATGGATGATGGTTTCTTACATGCTATCTTGCTTGATGCCTTTTAAGCAGCAATTTTCGTCCCATAATACTCCAGCAGTTTTCAATCGGGGTTAAATCGGACTTATCTCCTACACGTGATAAGGGATATTGCAGTCTTGCAGAAATATTTCAACCGAAATATATATATATATATAAAACAGTCACTGTTTGAAACAAGCTAAAATTAACATACTATAAATTGTATTAAGCGATTATGTAATGTTATACTACCCTTTCGTGCAGTGTGGGAAGGATCAAAGTAATTCAGTAAAACAAAATTTTCTCTTCCTTGAAAGATGTCTCCGATGAAGGGAGGAAGAATCAATGTTGGTTGGTATTAGCAATGGCAGCAGCGTGCAACTTTACTTGAGCCTTGTTGGGCTTCCGGCCCATGAGCGTTCATACCTTCATTGCTTACCTGCCTTTCCCATCTGGAGGAAGCCTTCTTTCCTCATCCTTCTATCTTCCACCCCGCTTTGACCCTCTTCGCTTATCACCCTTTACACCCTTTTTTTACTTTAGACTTTTTTTGTTGATATTTTTCTTCCAAACAACTCTTATAAGTACACAGTCAAGGTGAGTGGTCCTCTGGGCACCTCAGATCACAACACAGTGATGGTTCCTTCTCCAATGGTGCCTTTCTCTCATGGCCATTTTCAACCTCATGTTGGTCGGCATTCGAAGCATGCAAAATGTGATGATCTTCGTGATTTTGTTTCTTCTTTTCCTTACTCGGAGTTCTGTTTCAAATCTTCTGTGTCAAGCATTGCTCATATCACGACAGTGAAATTATTTTAGTAGGAATGGAATGCTTTATTACACACTCCACCTTAAAAATCTCAACCTTTATCTAAACTTTGATTTTCCAATAAATCTGTTCCAGAAATCTCCAAGTTCATTTTCTGCATACACCAAAGCTGACAATAACTGTAAAGCAGTTACTAATTAGACTAAATTCGATTTTGAACAGGAAAACGGTCGTAAATTTGCTGCTTGTCTAAATGATAGGTGGTTAATTAATGACTTATCTCTAATAGAGTCGCTCTCCACTCTCTGTCTCATAGATGTTTCTGCTGCAAGCCTTTTCTATAATTCTTCCCTGCTCACTGTGGTTTTGAATTGGCTTCTATGATTAACAATAGGACAAGTCGTAAAATATTTCTCAAAGCAACAACAGTTGAAACAAAGTGAATGTTTTTGGTGGACCTACCATAAATAGTTTCATAAAATATTTCCTAAAAGGGCCGCATTATTCAAAGGTATTTTAGAATTGTGTTAAATTTGTAATTAGTGCTATGAACATATAATACTTTCAAGGTCTAGTAGTGCGATTTTGTCCGGGTTAATAAACTACATCTTTCGAATCTCAATTGGAGAAATTTTAAATTGGATTGCACTCAAGCGTCTGCTTCAAATGTTGAACTATTTCGATGATATTAATTCAATGTATAACACGAACATTGAGAAGAAATAATGAAGTAAAATAAAACAGAAGGTTATTCTCAAAAAGGCGAAGTGCTTCTTCTTATCAAATCTTATGATTGAAGGACAGTTTGGTAGGGAGTAAATAAATGAATGCCACAAAACGTGTTCATAAATCACGCGGATATTCAACAAAATTGGAGGGTGAAAGTTCTGGAAAAAAAAGGCAAGTGTGCATTTCGTACCTATTCAAGAACACGGAATGGGAATCAATACACAGAGCATGTTCAATGCACATGTGCATTAAATCATTTCCAGTCTGTTATCAAGGAGATGAGGAGGCTCAAAGTGCTAGCATTACTTGGAAGTGTGGTTTTCATATTTCTGTTTGTAGTCCTTTACTCTAATACAAAAAGTAAGTAACATTTCAAATAAGCCTTTAATATTTTGTTTTCAACTGCTTTAACATTAGAACTCCCCCAATCTGTCTCTCTGAATTACGAAGATTAGTTTCTTTCACTCTTTCAGACAGAATGAACTGTCATCAGATTTTAATTCTGTATCATAACTTTTTTTTCCATTTTTATCAGAACTTTAATGTTAGTTATTCGTTCTAATTATTTACAGCCATTTTTGTTATGAGAAACGTAAGAGTGCTTTAATTTTTGTTGAATAACGCAATCATATTCTAAAAATTCTCATCATTTTGTTGGAAAGTCTCAGACTGATTAATTAAGTCTGAGATCTCACATACACTTTTCCAAACTTAATTACATAGATATGGGCAGTCATGGACGTAGCTAAAGAAACTGGGAGAATAATGGATCATTACTATTGTGCAAATTATTGATTTTCATTTTTTATTGATTATTGATTTTTTAACATCAATCCCTTTACGATGTGCAGTAATGTACATTGTAAGTGGATTGATGTTAAAAAAATTAAATTCCGAATTAACTATTTTTGGTTTTTCTTAGAAGAGTATTTTTTTCACTGAAATTTTATATAATTCAGTCTTGTGCTGTATATACACATTGCATCCACTTTACAATTTGAGCATATTGCATTCACCGTCCATTTTAAACAGTACATGCACCTTCCAATCTGAAAAAGGCTTGCCCTCCACATAGAGATTCTACTGAAATTCTGTAATTCTCGAATATTTTTCAACAATTCCTTAATTGCTTCTCTGCAGGTAAGCTTCCAATGTGGAGAAGCAAACTTTCCTTGTTCCTGATTACACTCAGTGCTATCCAATTTCTGGCAGAACGGACTTTACTGCTTTGCACTAATCTTCGACAGCAATCAGATTTATTGACAATATAACATATCTCAACTACGGAGAACCCTGACCACTAAACTCTTATGGCACAAGCAGATCACCAATAATTCTGAAAATACTTTTATCACTGCCGACTTGGGGACTCTGGAAGGTCAGATTGGTTTTAAAAATTATACATCAGTCTTTTCTACAAAAGCTTCACTGTGATGTAGCATTTAAATAGGGGTTGTTTGACAGAAATTTATCATTTCCAGCAAGGCGTGGATTTCCACATTCCAGAAATTCATAGCTCGAAGTCTCTTTCAAGCATATATAGGAAAGTTTTAAAACATTATAGAACACAAAGTTGGAAAAGTCAGAATTCTGTCTGTGTGGCCAAAAAATACGCTTTCCTAAAAAAATTTCATCCAGGCAAGAGTTGCTTTATAAATAAGTTCGTACTGAGGCTGTCATAAAGGCTGCATCTCTTAGCTCACATTATTAGTTTTTCAGTAAATAATAGGTATCTTTAAATTGGAAATATCTTTATATTTCGAAATTCTGGAATCCACATATTCGAAGTCCTTCCTCATATGGACTCGTTTTTGCTGATCTCACCAGGCGCGTTACTAGTCTTTGTACCCTTTCCAGGAACACAATGCCTTTCTTTAAGCGCAGTCTCCATAATTGAACACAGTATGGAGACCTTATATAATAGGATTATGACGTCCTTATCTCTACAAGCAATTGTACCCTTTACTTAAGGTACTCTTTACTGGTGAGAGTAAATTCAGTGTCAGCAGATTCTGAACGTCAGATAATCTGGCGAGAGGTTGCCACACGGTATCACCCCGCAAACCTCACTGAAAGAAATCGATATGACGGTCGAGGTATTCTCGTCAGGGGAGGCGTTTTCTTGGATGGACGTACACAACTCCAGATACTGGAAGGCAGTACTATAACTAGTGCAAGCTACTGTACTGAGGTAATCCTTCCCCATGTGCGTCTGTACCGAGATGCCATTAGTTCCGAGTTCGTGTTTATGGATGATAACGGCACACACCCTCGCACTGCAACTGTGATATGCTTTTGGAAAGTGAGGACATTGTTCGTATGGATTTGCCTGCCCGTTCCACCAATCAAAATCCTATCGAACACATCCGGGACACTCTGGGAAGACGCCTATCGCCACGTTTACACCCACCAGAAAATGTTCACCAGTTGAAGATGGCGCTGACAGAGGAATGGACGATGTTACCGCAAAAACATATCAACAACATTGTTCTAAGTATAGACAGGCGGTGTAAAGCGTGCGTCGACATTAGGGGTGGCTATATCTCCTACCGAGGACCACCTCTTCCCTTTGTTCCATCTTTGGCAGTGATGCATCTGTATCATGGCAGCCAGTGCTATGTTGCCATTTTTGAATAAAGTCCCTCTGTACCGTTTTGTTTCCGTTGTTGTTTCCTTCATCATTTCTGTATCTCACGAGATTCTTTTTGTATGTTTTTCCCACATCCCGGCCACTCCTATAAGAAGCTACAGGTGAAAAATTGACCGGTCCTTAAATTTTGCATACCAATGTATTAGTTTACAAACATCGAAACCATGCAGAGTGGTGTTCTCAACAAAAACAAAAGGTGTTGCGTTTTTATTAAACAGCCTCTGTCCTCCGTGATACTTTCATTTATGTCTGCTTTTCCTAGACGTATCAGTTATCAGAGAACGTGCACTGGCATGAATTTGTATATGTGGCGAATATACAGCTATTTGAACGGTGGGGGTTAGTTGAGAAAAGCTTAGAATCCATTTTTTTAATTGAACTTAATCGATTTAGAGTTGAGACCTCTCAATTTCTCATAAATAGTGGAGCTAGCATTGGTTAGAATTGCATAGTGTACACTTTTAATTGTAGTCAGCTTCCTTGATACGAGATATAATTAACAGTTCAAACAACTTTATTTAAAATAACTTACATGAAAATATATGTTTCCTGAAATATATTACATGAAATATAACGGATATTAACTCAAATATTTCTTTGCTGCTTATCTCGGCAAGAAGAAATCCTGTTGAAGAACTTTTATAGGCTTTTTATTCGTATTCAAGCTTGTCAGGAGAGAATCCTGGATTCATACAAAAATGATTTCTTGCTTAAACTCCGGGTTTTTCATCCAGGAAAAGCAGACAAACATCTGTCGATTCAACCAGCAAGCTTGTCAGGAGAGAATCCTGGATTCATACAAAAATGATTTCTTGCTTAAACTCCGGGTTTTTCATCCAGGAAAAGCAGACAAACATCTGTCGATTCAACCAGCTTACAGACACGATACACTTATACATATATAAACTTTTGATTTTTATTTATTGTTCAATATTTATGAATCGTTTCTCTAATTCTATAAAGATATATTTTAGAAAGATTGGCTCTATTCAAATTCAATATTGACTTCTGTACAATATTTGGATTCCAAATATACTGCTCACTTCTTGGTATTCTGCAAAGGAAGATATTTATTAGACGGAGAGCATTATTTTAAATATAAACAGCCTCATTAACTATTTTTGCTTTAGATGTTCGTATAACAAATGATTTTTGTATCTGAAGTTTATCATTGGAATAAAGATTTTCAGTCTGTATTCCCGGTGATTTAATTTCTCATTTATACATATAATTCTTTGTCAAAATAGTCGAAAATGCCGATTAAAATATCCTGAAGTTCCATTTGATTACATGTACAACCAAAAACTACATCTCAAGAATTGAATGATGTCTGTTTGAACGGCTTTGATAATGTATAATTTAAAAATCTGCTGAAGAATTTGGTCGTCTTTCAACTTACAAAGTCATGGTAGTACGGTTAGATAATACATTTTCTCTATTGGCGTAGAAGGAGGAAGATAAGGGCATGAAATTTAAATTACTGAAATAAAAGTTCAATTTCATTTCCAATTAAATCAAACGTGGTGAAACCAAAAACCATACTGTAATTCCTTTGCGTGATTTTAAACCGGGTATTTCTTTTCGGGTGAGGATAGATCGGTGATTATATTCACTGTTTTACCTGCGAAGGCTGCACGAGAATATAAAAACAATAGTACTTAGTACATTGCTTGGTTGGTGGAGGGAGAAGATTCTTGTTGATGTTAGACTTGAATTCCTGTGAATATTAATTTTCGAGGAGTAGATACGAAGGAAACTAGCCCCAATGAACAGAAGTTAGAGGGATTAACGTTAACTAAGGTTTCTTGACTCCACTGGAGAGAAAATACCTGTAAATCGGAATTTAAGGAGTTCGTGAGGGATATTCGAATAATCAAATGTTCTTCACCAACTGCTTTTTTTGCAGGCAAGGTTTTTTGCTCAAATTGCGGTTTGTGGAATGTAGTGTGTTAACTTCAGCAAAACTATGGATAGGATTTCAAGTTACTGAAATATACTACAATGTGCCAAACGTTGGTAAGAAATATGATGTAAAGTCGTATTTTGTAAAAATAACCAAAAGGGAGAATATGCATTTCATTTTCTGATTTTATTAATGAGGATAATAATACATAGGTGTACCAGGTGCGCATGATAATGCTCCATGAACCGACAGGTAACATCAATTTTAATATTAAATGTTAATCAAAATATGCTTAAAATGTTCCGTATTCAATAACAATATTCAATACACCATGTTTCGTGTATATTATGTATTAATAAATGACTCTCATTACCCGGAGGCCTGCGAGCTACTACCTAAGACAGCATGAGACCAGCTCAAGGGTGCTAAGAATGACCGGGCTCGATCAGGTTGCCTTTGAACTTTAGACATTGGAATACTTAACTTAACATTCGGTCTATGAATACAGGCTCACACCTACAAGCATTATTACAAGAGCTGTAAAACACCAATTGGGACATTGTCGGTTAACGTGAAATTCGAAGAAACGGTGAAGATTTATTTGGTCAAACTTGAACATTGGCTATACTACTAAGGAGCAAACATTAGACTGTGTGGTGGAATTGGGTTCCTGATCAACAAAATACTAACAGATTCAACCATAGAAGTAGAAAGTATTACCCAAAGAATTTATTGCTGTGTTGTTAAGCCAAATAGTCGCTATTCCCTTCAAATAATTCAACCTTATTCTCATACAAGCAGCCATTATGAAGATGTACTGCGCAAGCACGACGACTACCACTATAAAATTTTAATGGGAGATTTCAATGCGAGAACTGGTAAGATCCAAATGGGGAAAGCTTTATCTGTCCGTATGCAACTGGAAAAAGAGAAGACAGAGGCAGTACAAATTTGTGCCGGAACAAAATTTGTTCACCATGAACTCATCCTTCAAGCATAAGGCTCAACAAAAATGGACGTGGGAGATTCCTCTTGGAAATATTATTGAAATGGACTTCATACTGACACCATTGAACCATTTTAATGGTGGAAGCGATCATAGCAACAGTCAAAAGGATTGAAAGAAAGCAAAAAAAATTAAGATTGGAAAAGTCAACTAAAGTAAAGAAAATCGACACTAACAAACTATGGAAAACTCCTAAAAACTTTGAACTAGCATTGTCCAATTGTTTCTATGTGCTGCAAGACCTTCCTGACACAGATGGATATTTTAATCGAAAGTGACAAAGTCATTAAGACTATTCTAGACACTGCCTATGCTCATGCACCTAAATTAAAACAAGAAAATCAAGCCAGAACATCAAAAGAAACAATTTACAGGGACGAGAAATGTAGCAAAGTGGTAACATAAAAAATAAGATAGAATTTGTAAAAATGTGCAAAATCACAAGAAAGCGCACAACATAAGAAATGTGCGAGTACAACGTTTAACTTGTCAGGAGAACACTAGAAGAAAATGAAGAGCTAAAGAAAGCATAACGAAAAATTGTTACACACACAGGACATAAATGTTTGATTTGAAGCTTGAGGACGACGCAATAACAAAACCCAACAACAAATACTAAAATAAGTGGAAGCATTTTATTCAAATATTTATCAGGATTAAGGAAAACAACTGGATCCAACACCAGATGCAGAAGTTGTGCCATGGCTCCTCCGTAGCCAGGTGGGCAGGAGAAGCAGTGCGTAGCACACGCTTCTTGATTAGACCACCAAATAAGGAGGATGCGGAAATGTCAGGGAATGACCACCGCATATCCCCGAAGCAATATGGCCTTAGTTGCTAATGCTTCTAAAAACTAAATAACAACAACAAAAGTTGTGCCAGAAATTTTGGTGGAAGAAGAAGAAGAAGATTAAGGAGATGCCATAAAATCAATGAAAATTGGCAAAGCAGCAGGCCCCAATAAAGTACTGTTGAAATGTTGAAAGCTAGAGGCCAGCCAGTATGTAAAGCTCTAGCCAAACTACTTTCAAATTCCTTCTGCTTAACAACGTATCTGTGGCATGGAAAAATGCAGAAGCCATCCTACTGCACATGAAAGATGGCAAGGCAGATTGTTATCAACCTGCTTTTTTTTCTCTCTTGGTTAGTGTGGCAAAAGCCTGTGGCTTCCTTGCACTATATCGCGAACACTATTACTGTTACTGTATTGTCCGTATATTCATTTCACCAAATTGCACTGCCACAAAAATAATGTCCAGCAGTTTGGATTTTCGGATTTCTTTCTCTCCGATTTCCATCTAGTAGCCTTTATGCTCATATTGCGAATTTAATACTTTCCTTTTAATATATTTATATTAAATATATTTCCTCAATAAAAAAATTCCTTACCGATGGATTAGCCGAGATGGCCCCACTCCATGGACTCCCCGGATATCACACCCATGGATTTCTTTGTACAGGGTTACGTAATGGACAATGTGTATGCAAAACGTTAGCATACACATTGTCCTTTACGTAACACAATGTGTATGTGTATGCAAAAATTTAGCAAAGTCATACCGGATTAAACAGGCAGTGACTTCCATTTCTCAAGGGACGCTTCAAATCACTTGGAATGAAATTTGCTACCGTCTTGACATTCTTGGTGCTACCAAAAGATACCTATGTGGAGGTTTACTGAAGTGCGATTGAGTAATAAGAAATTCTATGGGGTAATTTTTGAGAGTAGGAAAAAAAACTGCTTTAATAAGCGTATTGTTATAAAGATTTTAATGGCGCTTCATAAATATGAGATGAATAATTTATGAACATCCTGCATATTAATAAAGTAAATTGAGTCACATATAGAAAAGTGCATGTGTGGATTTCATATATATATTCCAGACAGAAGAGATTTGTGGTGCAATATGTGGGGCACTATTGCAGGTACATCTGTATAAATTATTTCTAGTCCGCTAGCGAGGAGATGAGTAAGCTCAAAGTATTAGTTCTAGCATTACTTGGAAGTGCGGTGTTCACAATTCTGTTTGTAGTCCGTTTCCCTGATGTGAAAAGTAAGCAACTGTTCAAATAAGCTTTTAATATTTATTTTGAAATAGTTTAACATCAGAAGTCTCTCTTAATTATGAAAGATAGGCAGGTTCATTTCTCTTTCAGAAACTGAAAGCATTGCCAGATCGGGTTTATTTCTGAAATAAGTTTCATTGAATTCTCTCAACCCACACAAACATCTACACAGTACTCATTGTTCCGTTTCATTAACTTTAAATTTTGTTATATTTTGTAAATTTGGGACTTTTTCAGTTTTATCAAATGTCAATTCTTTACTCAAATATTTATCACCATTTCTTTTCTCACGAGTTACTGAATCTTTTTATTCTACTCTAACTTTTCTCAAATGTTGCAGTAATAGAATAATCAAATTGGACACGTGTATATGTAAAGGGCGGCTCCTAGAACGTCAGTTCAACTCCGCCCCTTATCTTGGTGAAGGATAGAACCGCATTATAAAGGGCAGAAATGTGATGACGTAGATTTGCGTGTATTATGTGTGTGTGTGTGTGTGTGTGTAAGACTTAAAATCTTACAAATTAAAGAAAGAAAAATATATAAAATTTTATTATAACAAATTCGGGGTTGCTGTCCCCCAAACTTGAAAATTAATTCTAAGTGAAGCTTCTGGTACAATAATACACATTACAAATCACAAATACTGCCTAAGATAGTGAGTCTCCCGCTAATGAAATTTAACTAAATGGAGGTTATAATTAATCTAAGAGCAAATATACCATGAAAACAAGCATTAGAAAGAGACACCTGATCAGCACCCACTCCCTGAAAGAGCAAGCGAAGATAGCGAGACGGAACAGTGGGGTGTAAATTTATGGAGTGGCTAAGGATGGATTGCTCGAAAGACTACAATAGGGGTACCAGGTGAAAGCGGTTTTTGTTTACTGCACACAGAGCGGGGGTGGTCATTTTATAATAAGGCGAGACGAATCAAGTAAATGGACACAGATGTATTCTGGATGGTTCTGGAAAGATTCTGAACTTCCGGATGTACAAAGAAAGTTCGAGAAATTTCTGGAAACCGGACGTCTTCTCTACACTGGAAGGGGCTCGACCTTTCCTATTGCACGTCACGTGCAATAGGCAAATGAGAATGGAGATGATGATGGGAAGACAGAAATGATTGGTTGAGGAAAGGAGGGGCGTTACGAAATTTTGAGAAATAAAAAAGGAAGAGCGCGCGAGGAAAAAAGTGATGAAAGTTTTTTGGAGAGGTAGGCTCAGGAAACAGTCCTTGGAAGTGATTCACCAGTAGGACCAATTATGGTGAGTTGGCTAAACTCTGATAGTTTAAGTAAAGTGTAGATAGGTTACAGTAAAGGGAACTTTCTGGAAATGGAACATAGAAGTCCAAAAGCGTCCACCAAGAGGTATATTTAGAAGGAGGACGGCGAGAGATAATGCTCAAGGAAGAACACCGAACAGCCCTGCAGTCTTCAGAGAGAAATAAAGTAAATGGAAGCGACTCCTACTGAATGATCTGGCACAACGAAAAAGATATGATACCAGGAATGATGGGCGAAGTGGATAGTATCCCTGGCAGATGTTAGCAGTTCTGAAGAAGAGCGATCTCAGACTGACGGTCGACCTCAATGCAGAGCGGAAATTCACAGGCCAAACATTTTATTAGCGGGAGAATTCAAATCCCAGAAATAAGTGTTCAAACAGGTTATGTACCTATATAAGTAGGAGTGGGGTCA